>NW_010181345.1:0-56734 GCF_000695765.1 Mesitornis unicolor
CAGTCCGGCTCCGCGCCTCCCGCCTGCCAGCATCCTTCCCCGCCGCTGCCTCGGCTCCCGGGGGTCCCTTCTCGGCTTTTCTTCTTTTCTAAATTTCAAGTTTTGATCTCTTCCTCACAGAATTGAAGAGTACTTCGCCACCATCGAGGGGATAAAGCTATTTTGCTCTTTATTTAGACAAATTGCACGTATTTTTTTTTAAATCATTATGTTTCACTCCATTAAGATTACAGTAAATCTGAAGCTACATGCACACACACACACACTCTAAATAGCTTATTGCATAATCCTGCATAGCGTGTTCAGTAATGTAGCATACAGTGGTCTGATAGGATCTCACACTGGACTTTTGTTTTATGCAAGAATGAGAAGGTGGGGGGAAGCTTTCATGTGCTGCCTTTTCTTGATTTTTAAATGGTGACTTTAGTAGTGAATTCTGAACACGGCATGAAGTGCTGCAAAATGTTTTCTTGCTGTTGCATCCAGGGCAGGGAAGAGATGATTTATATTTGTGAGCTTGTCCTGCACACCATGGTGTGTGGAAGTGTTAGAAAATGGATTGTGGGGTACTTGAGACCTAAGGTACTGCAAATCCTTTGCCTTAAACAGAATTGCTCCAGTGGGGGCATATTGTATTTCTAGGTTTGTTACAATATGGTTAGAATAAACAGTAAAGAGGGAAAAAACCCAGTCCACATAAAGATAGAGACGTGTTTTGCTGTCCCACAGAGGCTGCCATTAGGTTTTAGAGACAGTTGTCCTTTGCCATGTTTTATTTCCCTTTTTAAAGTTTCACTGTTTGTCTTAAGGCACAGATTGAAAACACTGCATTTCCACTTTATACATGTGTTCTCTTAAAAGATTTGTTTAGATAAGGAAACCAATGCTAAGTGTTCTCACTTGAAAGAAATTAAATATATAGAATGATAAGCTGCTGCTAAAATATATAAAAAACAGTTAAATTAATAATAAGGACTTGTTCTGAGGCAAAATTCAATTTTACTTCCTATTATGCAATCTTTGCATGTAAAGTTGCTTTAATGCAAAATAGCAGCTCATCAAAAATTCTGTTTTATTGGTATCAAAAATTTATGATATCCTGAGGCATGAGGGGCAGAGAGCAAGGTAGGAAAGCTGTGTCCTTTTACCAAGTTTAGTGCTTTCTTTAAAGAAACATCTCAAACTTATTTCTCCTCCCTTCTGCCTTCTTTTTGGAGGCAGCGGGTGAAGGTTTATACCAGAGAAAACTCCACTGAGAATGTCACTGTGGGGCTCTAATAACTGTTCTGTTCATTGCACCCTCTCTGCAGACTCTTGCTTTCACTGCAATACTGGCAGATAGCAGGACATGTCCACACAAATGTAGAGATGGGATTATTTCTAAACTCTGATGTTTTCATTCAGTATTGCAATAATGTGTATGGGTTGCGAATACATGCATTGTTTGTGCGGGTATCCGACCATCAAAGCCTGCAGCCTCTCACCGATAAAACATAGAGATCTGATTTTGCTCTAGCCTGGACTTCTCACTAATGAGACTTCATTTGTTTCCAGAAAGGTGCTCCTGGCTTTATAAGTGATATTAAACACTCAGTGACAAGGGCATTGTGTTCAGTACAATTTTTTTCTGAAATAAGCGTAGCAAGGGATCAGTGCCAGGCACCTGAAAGCTGCATTAATAAAAATAAACAATACTTACTTCTTCTTCAGTAGAACTTCGGGCCACTTATTAAAGGAGGCTGCTGACCTTTTATGGCAGGGGAAACTGAGGCACTGAGCGATGCGGTGATCTGGACAAGGAGAGCTGCAGACTGTGGGGCTCAGCCTGACGGGTCGCCCTGGGCTGTGTTGCCTCTCCTCCCAACACCGCAGCTGGGAGCACAGGGCAAGATCACCGATTGCAAGGGGATGGTGAGGCAGGGAAGGCAGCACAAGCCCCGTATTCCTGTGTTTTTATGGGTCCTGTCTTATTTACTATTGAATGGAGCAGAAACTTTCCTCCTGTTCAGGAGGCCCATTCAGAAAAGCATTTAGAGAGGGCAATAAACCTGCACCTTGGACTTCTGCTAACTGCTTCTTCCTTGCTCTTATGCTGTGGTGCAGTTCCTACCTAAAGCATTTTGAAACATGAGAAAGGGTACATCTAATCTCAAAGATGTCTCTGGCTAACACTGGCCCTTACAGCTCTATGGATCTGCATTTTCCCCCTGTTTAAGGTGGCCAACAATTATAGGCAAAAGAGCTTTGAGTCTCAAATCTCTGCTTATGTGATCCTAAAGGAAAACTTTTACATTTATCCTCAGTCTGGCCCCAATCTTGCTTATTGTTCAGCAACATCCAGTTCTGCATGTCATGTTAGTGCTATTGCAATGCTACCATTGGCTCCAGCACTGAGACATCCCATGCAGTTGCTGAGGCTGATAAACACACAGTGCATTCAAGATACCAGAAAGCGAGGACTGCTCAACTCCTTTTGACACAGCCCATCCTTATTTTTATGTCAGCCTTGACCCCATGGATCAAGCATTTTATTCTGAGTATTGCAGTGGCAACGCTATGCTGGTCTGTGAGAGCATGTGCTGACCTCAAGGACTGGAAGAGCACAAATTCATTAGGTCTAGCACTGGTTTCATGGAGTGACAGGTTAACCCACTCCACAAATGGATAAAAGGGATAGCAAGAATGTTACTAGAAAATGGTTTTGGAAAGGTATTTCCAGGTCCTCACTTATCTCAATTCAGGCACCCAAAAGAACAGGGTATTAAGCAAATACCTGTGAGCCTCTGAGGCTATGTCATAAGTGACTCAGGCATAAGTCAGTCAGACAGACAGGAATCACAATAATAACAATAATAATATAAAATGGCTATGGCTTTCTGATCTGCAGTACTACCAGGTCTCTCTCATGCAGTGATTTCTGTCCTGCTACCTGCAGACTTAAACCATGAGGTGACACAAAAGAAAAGGACCCTTTTCTGGTAACGTTAAACAGCAAGTAAATCTAAATTTGAAACAAACAGATTTTATAGTCATGTTACTTAGCTCAATAATTAATGAAATAGTCTGGATAAAGTTTAAAACATAGCAGAGGTATCAGCTGGTTTCTGCTTCAGAATCTAAAACCAATGTTTCTATTAAACAAATCTTGTATCTTTTAAAAGAAGCACTTCTCCATAATCTGTTTTCAATTGAACACTACAGTAAATATATCAAGATTACTGGATCACATTGTTTACAGATGAAACAGTTTAAAGGTGAAGTTATTTTTGGCTTAAATCTTCTGTGTTTTAAAATGAAAGGCATTTCTGGAGTAGCTGCTGAAAAACGAAAATGCCAGAAAAAAAGAATAAAGGAAGAAGATAAAACGTGGCACTGTAAGGGTTAAGCAAGGTCCTAGGATCCAAGTAAATATTTATATGAGTGCTCAAAGAGGGGAGAAAAATCTCAATATAACCTAAATATAAATCACGGTGCTTTATGTTAGCTGTCAAATTATTCTAGCCCCTGCATTCCAGTACTTGCTCTACTGGTAAAGTCACATACAACATGTGGACTTATGCCTTGGTGCAGGTTTGGCAGGTAATTAAAGTCAGTTGTATGGAGGTTTACACAGACTCCCTCCAATCCACTGGAAGACAAACAACCTGTTAGCTGTGAGAGCTGCAGAACTGCACGGGAGCAGAGATTCTCACAAGCAGGGGAGAAAAGCCTGGATCTGCTGCTCCCTGCCTTGTCTCCAGCCTGGGTTAACTCTTTGGTGCCTCTGGAGCTCGTTGCATTTTGCAGAGTCGAGGAGGAGTGGTCAGTGGTACAAGCAGCAGCCAGCCGTTTGTCAGAGGAAAAAAAATAATAATAAAAGTGAGCCCTGAGGGCAGCTAGCCCTCGGGCCAGGTTTGCCTGCATTCTTGACTCAGGGGAGACTATTCTTGCTGGAAGTCATCTGGGTGATTTAGTCTTTCTGCTTTGCCCTGGCTCTGTGTATTGGAGACTTCAGTCACGGAGTGAATTATACCCTGCAGCTTCACGATGCAGCCTATTCTCCAAACTGAGATGGTCCTGGAGACCCCTAGCTCCTTCTTTGAGAGGCAGCCTGCAAATGATGCCCAGGACTTGCAGCTCATGGCTTTTGATGAAACTCTTTCATAAAAAAGAAGCAGAATCCAACTCCAGGGCCCACCCCCCCATCCACTTTCAACTTCTCATTTTACTCCCTTGTGTGAGTAGGTGGGAAAGGAGGTTTTCAGATACACCTCTCGTTTTGCTTTTCCAGTCAGAGGTGTTCCTGTCTTGGTGGGGAGGATCTTTGCACCAGGAAGGCACCTGTGCGTCTCCTGCTCCATGTAGGAAATGGGCACAGGGCGGCAGATTCTGCTCTGGGAACTGACGTGCTGCAAAGCCACACCTGTGTGGATGCAACCTCGGTGTCAGGGAGCTGTGCCAGCACTGACACCACCACTGTGCGACACCCTCTCATTTAACCACAGAATTAGCATGGCACCGAGAAGACGGGTTATTGCCCTCCAGCTCTCTCCCCACGCGATGCGTCATTCCGACCTCCAGCCTGCAGAGACAGAGGCTGGGGGCAAAGAATAAATCCTTCCCCATATGGGTTGCATTTCACTGCCTTGCTATGGAGGCTTCCAGAAGGGAAGTCAAGCTTTAATGCGGACACCCATCTGCAAGGATAACCCCACCACTAGCATCATTTCACGGGGGCTAGAGAACAGCAGCCATCTGTTTAGCTGTCATCCATTTCCCTAGACATGAGAGTACCCATTCATGTTCATTTAGCCAGTCTCTTATGCTAGTATCTGTCTACCTCCTTTCTTATCTTCTAGTCATATACAAAATCACAGAGCAAGGGCCTTCCTGAATTACTCCAGATTCCTGTTACTCAGCTTGGGAAATGTTGGGTTGAACTCCAAGAGAAAGGGAAAAATCCCTCCAAAAAACCCAAGCAAGTGGAGATCCACTTTTGGAATCACTTAGGTCCACTTATCTGCCCTAATCAAACAGTGATTTGTCTGTCTGATAGGAGTTTAGATAAACTTTTCAACAATTTGCAGTAATTAAATTTGAGAGGGGAAGAAGCAGAGGGTTTCCAGGCAACATGCTGCAGAAGGGGAGTTTTGGAGGAAGGCAGAGAACCCCTTATTAAACATCTGCCAGCCTGTATGGAAGGTAATGGTGATTTCCCTGCTCTTATGGAGTTCCCCCATCCTCTTCACTCCTTGCAAAGATTTTCTCCTGCTGCTGCTGCTCATATCAGCCAGGGGAGAGAGAAAATACCTGGAGAGCAGGAAATAATTTTCCAAAAACAAGTTATTGCCTCTGATTACACCAAGTGACAGGTATTAAAAAGAAAAAAAAGTCCCAAGGAAAGACACTATCACCTCCCCAACAAGGACTTTGCTCCCATGTCAGAATTATGCAAGCTAGAGCACAGTACAACACTCAGTACATTCAAGATAGTTGTCAAGAGCAAAGTATAAACATTTCCAGCAAATGCACTTAATAGAAGTTTGTTTGCCAAGTGGTGCAGCCTCCTTTCTTGGTTATGGTGAGGAAAAGGCCTTTTTCATTAAGTGAGGAAAAAAACTACCCTCCTCCAATTAAAAAAAGTCCTAATCCTTTGAACGTAAAGCTTTTTCTAGCTTTTTGCTTTGTAACCCATCAGCTTGAGCAGCAACGTACCCAAGGTTGACTGGAGTCTCCCCATCACATACTCCTTTTTACAGACATTAGCTGTGAGAGCACAGCCCCGGTCACAGATGGGCCTGAGGTGATCAGCACATGGATCTGATGTGTGAACCTTCAACTGTGATCCAAAGGGGATGCAGAAGAAATGGAGTTGAGCTCCTGCTGTGCACAAAACACAGTTACAGTCCTGGGAGGGCAGAGTCTATGGGAATTTGACCATTGGACTTTGCTGGGGCTGGAGGTTCACCCCAGCCTCCGAGGGGGGTGTCTTCTGCCAGGAGATAGCTGAACACAGGAAAGAGACACTGCAGCAGCAATTAAGCTGTAATCAGTATCTGCCTTTGCTTGAATCACTTTGCTCCACCCTGAACATGCAGTACAGCAGGGCTGGAAGCTTCTCCAGCCAAGAACTTGGGACTCCAGGGAAGGGGTGTGTTTGTTCCTCTTCTGCACTAACTGCTTCATTCCAAAAGCAACCACAGTTGTCTTGAGCTACTGTCGCCAGTTCAATATGTCTTTAGCAGGAAACAGAAGCTTTCTGTGAATGAAAAAGGCCTGAAGATGATGGTTCTGTTTTAATTAACTAATGTACCCTATAGATTCATGCCTTTTCCTTGAAATCTCAGTTGGCTGCTTTAATTGCTGCTCTCAGTGACACTGTTTAATTCCCCCTCCCTGGACTGCCCTTGCCTTTTCCCAGGCCGCTCTCACTGAGAACGCCCACAAGTGCCCGCTCTCATAGTCGGGATGTGGGAGGAGCTGTTTCCCATTAGGGAACCTGCTGACAACTCCAAGATGACTACAGAAAACCCTCCCTAACTACGTCCCTCCATGCTCCCACATGATAGAAATGTTGGCTGGAGAGGAGCTCTGGAGGTCTCTCATCCCGCCTCCCACTCTTAGCAGGACTGTGGCCAACACTAGATCAAGTCAGCCATGGCTTTGCCTCAGCAAGTCTTGAAAACCTCCAGGGGTGGAGATCCCACCACCTCTCTGGTTGTCTGTTCCACCCACATTCTGCTAATTCTATTTCTAGGAACTTACCCATCTCCAAAGCAACTCTATTCTACCAGCAGGACAATAACATCAAGATGTTTTGCAATACACCCCACCCCCTCCTCCTTCGAGGACCTGATGACCCAGAAACACACAAGAAGCTGAACACCTATTATGGGGAACTAGGAACATTAAGTTTTCTGTTCAGATCCTCAGAATCCCCATCAGACTGTTCTGCAAGCTTACAGGCTGGAGGCACCTGCCATGTTAGCAGAAAAGTTCTCCAGGCCCCTGCAGTTCTGCTCCTGGGACAATCAGAAGCAGCTTTTTGGCTATCTCAAGCTTAGGGCTAATTCACATAGCTGAAAATAAGAGATTATTCTGCCTTTCCTGGCTTGAGGCTCAATTTGCTAAGGTGTTCTCAGAGCATTCCCATCAGATCTACCTGAAGCTGCAGCAGGATTTCTATACTGAGTGCATATGTAATATCCTACCCATTCGCCTATACACACATATTTGCAGTCTCTTTCCTTCCCTCTGGCCCATGTCATTCTCTGCAAAGCAGAGCAGCTTCGATGGAGCAGAGCAGGAAAGTAACGGTGCCAGGCACCTCTGGGCATGGGTGGTTGCGCCTTTGGGTGCAGTAGCAAACCCAGTCCCTGTCTATTGCCCCCCTGGGCAGGCAGCCAGAGCTGGGGCCTCTGAAAGGAGCGCTTTGGATGCCCACCCTTTGGAGAACATTCTGTATGTGACAGGGAGGCAGATGCCAATATAGGACTGAATGGGGTAGATAATCCCCATGAGAGCATGAGTTAAATCATTGCTTTATTTCTTACTAGCTAGCATGGATGGCATGGTTGTTTAGCTGGTGATAGGGCTCATAGAAAAGTCATGAGGATTACAGTGAAAACGTCAGTGTCCTGGTATTTTCACCACCAATTAGAAGCTTCAGTGGTGATTTGGTTGCCATCAAGTCCACACAAAGAAAAAAAATCCCACAGAGGAAGGATCCAATACCTACAAATCAGAGGAAGATGAAATTCCATACTGAAAATGGGACACTTTTTTATAACAATAAAGTTAAAAGAATTGGTGTTTGGAACAACTCATAAGGGGTTGCAAAGGTATATTCCACTGCTTGGAAATTGCAAGGAAAAGACTGGATATTTTTCCAAGAGTTGTTTTAATCAAATTAGGAATTAATCCAGACATGTCCTATGGTCTATTATACAAGTGAAATCAGATTAGATGGTCACAGTGGTTTCTTCTGGTCTTACAATCAATGAAAAAAAATGTAATTGTGGTGACAGTGAAACAGTGAAGAAATATACTGCTGAACTAGCAGGGAGGCTAACAGACACATGAAAATATTATGAATTCTAGAACTTATATAATAGATTGCATTCATTTCAGCAAGAATTCCACCATTGTTATTCTTTTCCACATTTAATTTAAAGAGGCATTATCCTTTTAAGCTTTCATTCTACAGCAGGGTAGATTAAATTTAAAATAGAAAAGTGCTGTAGAGTAGATCTAGGGATGTTCAGGACTGGAGGACAACTTAATGAAGCAGAAACTAAAATACCATACGTCCCCAATAGCTTTAATTTATACAAATATAATCTTTTTGTCTTTCATAACATGATGCAGAGGAGCTCAGAGTACAGTGTAATTCCTTTGCTTTTCAAGATAATTTTATCCATTTTAGTACCTGGGTTTGAAACCAGCCCAATTCAAACCAAAAGAGCTATAAAGATTTTTTGCTCTAATTGCTGAAACAGGCTTGCACACATAAAATCAGTTTAATGGCTGGAAAAAGCTGTGTGGTGTATAAATAAGGGTAAGTACCAGACCACCTAGAGTCCAACCCTGCCACAGGTATTCAGACTGATCAGTGACCAGACCCAGACCACTCGGGATTGGTGGCAGAGCTGGTCACACTGAGATGGAAATGGGGAACCTCCTGACACAGGTACGCTTTCAGATCCAGCACATCAGGCTTTAAATGAATTGGTTTTGTAGGACTGTACTGGGTACACCTTTGCAAGTTTTTGGCCTTTCTTATTGCACCCCAAGCTCAGGAACCAGATCAGTGGGACTGTGGCCCCAACCTGCTAGATGCTCGCAATAAAGCCAAGAGCCATGGTTGAGTCTGCAGTTGAGACAAGATTTATTCTCTGCGAGTGGAGGATTACACAGTGGCATAGGCTCAGGGCCAGGGCAGGGTGCGGTAAGGCTAGTAACCCCAGCACTGAGGTAGCCACAGGCAGTTCCTTCTGGTGCGGCCATTCCTGACCAGAAATGAAGGAGCAGTGTCACCGCAGCAGGAGACTCACTCTGTGCTGTGATCCCTGGGGGTCTCCCCTTCCCTCACAGCCCTTCTGGCTGAATGTGAAGGTTGTCAGCACTTTTAGGACAGAGGTAATAACTTTTGATGTATGTGACCTCTCAGGTATTTTGGGACATCAGTGCATCACTTCATATACTCCATAGGATACCAGACCCATCTCTGCATGATCTTGGTTAAAGCAGTCTCTGTGTGAATTAAGTTTCATTTCTGTGAGGTGAAGTAATATCATTTACTAATCTCTGAAAATGACTTAGAAACTTAAATAGCAGGTATCTAATATCAAGCACCTTATTTATTCACAGATATTTGAATCTGCTGAAGACATATAAAGCTGAGCTTTTTTCCTTTCACGCGATGTGTTAGAAGTGGGGAGAAAGAGAAGGAAAGAAAAAACGTGTTGCTGGAAGACATCTTCATTCTGAATAAAAGTAGAGTTCATTAGTGAAGAGGGTTCATCTTTTCTTTATTCTTCATGACATGCATTTTCATGATTGGTTACAAGGCTGGCATTGCTTCTTCCTTCATTTGCTGCCAGCAGTTTTCTGTGATCCTTATTTCCCCCCTTTATGAAAACCTCTGGAAAAAAATCCATATATTAGCCTGCAAGTATTTGATTGACACATAGATTAATGTTACACAATTAAGAAGTGTTATCAGGTGAGTGCTTCAAAAATCACAATATTTCAGAGGCAGGCAGGCTTCCTGACACCACAGTAAGTAGAAATACTTTATAAAAATTATTTAGAATCACCATCTATCATGATCAGAAACCTTGTGTTGTGCTAAAATAATCGACAGCTTGATAGCTGTGAAATGTTTCCATTCCAGTAAAGTACAACATAGTATTTCCAATAACAACACCAATATGCAAGGTTTTACAATGGTTATCAATTAATCACAAAAAATGATGGAGTTCTAATTTGTGAGCAACTTGAGTGTATTTCAACTTCATGATCTGTGTCCTTCAAACCATTGCTAATCCAATAATTTCTTTCATGAATAAACGAGCCATGAATATGCATATTAGATGTAGCACAGCATGGGCTGCTCTGCCACCTTACATCCAGAAGGTCACGGACATAAATCTTTTTAGATGCTAAATACTCCCTCTACCTCAGCTAGGTATCAAGCAGTGCCACAGTTTCTTACACCATTAGAAAGGGGTGTAATTCAGTAGAAACCCTCACACACTCACTCCCTCATGGTTTGTATGGACAAAAGAGAAGCTAAAATTAGAAGGTGGAACTTGAAATGAACCCGCCAGGCACTGGCAGGCAGCTCATCAGTCACTTCACGAGAACCCCATGGCTCTGCCTCTTCCAGGTCCCATGGTTGGCATCAGAACTTTGGGGACACTTGCCTTGCTGATCTATTTCAGCTGGAAATTGATCCTCTCCTCCACAGCCTTTGCAGGAAATGCTTTTGGAGATCTTCAAATAAAAACCCAAATTGCCGCACCATTTTGGCCCCTTGGTGCTGGTGAATGAAGCAGCCAGGCAGTCAGCTCTGAACCGTGGACCAGCTGGGAGCTCCAGCCAGCCCCTTCTCTTTTTCCCAGTCCCATGTTTCCTGCTCTTCCCTTCTCTCCTGAGAAGTTTGCAGGCAGTACAAAGAGTGTGGCCTTCTCCTATACTCAGGAGAACCAAAAAAAGAGTTGGAAGATGCAACACCTCTTTTGTTCACTCATTTCCCTTGCATCGTTGGAGTTATTTGGGCTAATTCTGATCTTGCTGAACAGGGGTTTAAGCCACAGAGAAACTCTGATGTTGATGGGAGGGAAAGGAATAAAGCCTCTGCTAATGTCAAAACAACCAAACAAAAATTAATAGATGTTCCTGATTCAGACCTGTTCTCTCAGCTACAGAAGCACCAAAAACAGCAGGTAATTTTTTTGCTTTTGTTATTCAAGTTTTATTTAAAGAAGAAATACCTTTAGACTTTTTTTTAAATTTTTATTTTAAGACAAACATTTGTTTTAAGCAACCATCGAGACATTTCCAGCAAGGTTCAAGTATCAGGGATTTCCTTTCCCCACCCTGCCCCCAAAATTAACAAGAAAGAGAAGGAACATAATATCCTAGAGTAACAATTAACCTTCAGCACGCTTGCTTGTCACACAGCATATGCAGATGCAGGAGGAAGAAAAGCTCAATTGAATGCACACTGAAGTACCGTCCTTTCAAATTCTTACTGGAGGACACAGGTTTATAAAAGAAACCATTAAAAATCTGGATCAAATTCTGCAATAGGCTCTTGTGAGGCAGGGAGGTAAATGTGGTTGTCCTCCAAGGTCTCACTGCAAGATGAGAACTTTCAACAGGAATTTTCATAACTCCTGGGTTATTGAAAAAGTATATGTAACTATAAATGTAACTATATATACCTAACTCTCTGTGTAACTATATATTTAACTATATATGTATATAGCTATATATATATATAGTTATACAAATAGTAGTAATGACTATCACTACCACTCTCTGTGCAGCTACATGACATTTTTCACTAGATAAGCTCAATGACCTTCAAGAAACCCTCTTTGTACCCAGAAAATGTTCATTTTTTCCAGCAGTAATTTAGGAAGGGTTATTGATAGCTGTCTGACATGCTGTTTCTGCACAGTTCAGCAAAGAGAGCTGGGTCTGAAACTTGGGAACTAGCGTAGATTGCCTCCTCCTGCTCCATGTAGTATTGCTCTGGTCCCAAGCAGTGACAAAAATTCTCACCATCCAAACCATAGCAATTCTTGTCAGAAAGTTGTTTTTGTTTTCAAAGACATGCTTTTTTCTTCCCCTCCTCTCCAGTGTTGTGTATAATTGTTCCAAGAAAAGAGATATTATAGTAGGTTATTTAGATGGTATGCAGGATTTGATTATAATTTCCAGGGGAAAGAAGCCCAACACCCATCAGGAGTTATTCAAGTAGATTAAATATATCCACTGGTCTTAAATCCAGGCAGTGGGCTGGTTTCACCACCGCATGAAATAAATCTGGGTAGGTCAGGTTGGCTTTTTACCTCCCTTTTCTTTATGCAACCTGGCTTAGACAGCTTCACTCAAATATTTTCTTTCGCATGTTCCTGGCAAAAGCATCAAAACCCTAGCTGGGCTTATATTACAGCTGACAAATCACAGTAATTCATGATCAGAGCTACTGTAGTTATTCAGAGCAACTAGTGCAGCCACGGGGGCCGAGAATGACTGACTGCACTGCAAAAATTACCTGCTAGAATTTCTTAGAGCTGCCAAGTAATTTGGGTTAACAGCTCTTTTTCTTAAAGAAGCATCTTGCAAAGAAGTTTGGCCCCATGGTACTCTTCTCTAGATCAGTTGCAGCAATCAGAGGAGCAAGATGACTGTGATTAAATTGGCCACAGATGTCTATGATGTTGAAAAAATTGTTATTGTCAATGAAAAATAAGCAAAGCCAATTTAAGAGCTCTTTAATGGAGGAAGTTGTCCATGGAAATGATAACAAACAGGGCAAAATCCCTGCCTTTAACCTGCTCTATTGCAATGATGGAGATGAATGGCTGCAGGTCCCTGCACAGGGAGAGCACTATCTCCTCGCTAGCACCTGCAGACCCGGCTACCACAGTCATTTCACACCTTACAAAATTATGCTTTTTAAATTTTTAATAGTGGTTTAGACTCCTTGACACACCAGTGCTGAAAAAACCTGAATAATCTGCTTCTAATGAAAAGCAAAACTCTCATCACCATTTCAAGCTACAAACACCAGTTCTGTTCAGGAGAAGTTTTGGGGCCTCTGTTTCTAAATTTAGGCAGGTTTCAAAATTACTGGAGGACAACCAGTCAGAGTCTGGATTCCTCATTTGATTTTACCCTCTCTTTTTAAGGGTTTAAGGGTTCCTTTTTTTGCCTAGAGTGGTATAGAAAATAGTTTAAAGTTGATGTATTTTGTTCCTTCACATTTTAAACCTTCAGTTTTCAACTGACAGCTTCTGGCTTCTCCAACCTCAAACGACGTTTCCAGTACCTTTACAAGCTGGTGTATTGTCTGATCAACTGCATCTTCAAAGGCTACCTCTTTTCAGGCGAACAGAGCTGGTAGTTTTTTTCCAGGGAGTCTGCTGCATGACACAAGGATCTTTTGTGGGCACTTTGCGCTTTTTCTTTCTAGGATTCCTTGCTCTAAAATAGAAGTAACTTTAGAGAAAAAAAAAAAGTACAAGACTGCTCTTTGTGTATTCAGCTAGCTAACTGTCATGATTTTATGAGGAGTCTCATGATACTTGGTATTTTTCTTAAAACCCTAGACCTTGGAGTCATAGGTATATACCAGAGTTTCAGCATTAATTAAGAGAAGGTTTCCAGACTGCATGAATGTGGCAAACCCCTGAAAACAGTGAACCTTGAGAGCAGAAGAGAAGAGCCCTTAAACAGTTTTTCAAAAAGCTCATGTTTTAGGAGCTAAAATCCTAATTTCTGGAAGGACAGGGAGGTGTGGAGGTAGGGGAGATAAGACTCCTTTACCCAGCGTTGAACTGATACCTCTGCTGCTGAAACACATCCTTTGAAACTCAGCCCTCTGTTTTTATTGTGTTAGGCTAATTGGAGTCGGAGGCCATTCAGACCTACAATGGGAAATGAGATTTGGGGAAAACCCACACCCAGAAGAGGATTAAAAGGAGCTTCCTTGAATCCCAGCCCATCTCTTGCAGACTATGGAAGTTTCAGCTGTGCTAATTCCATTCTAAAAATTCAAATTCTAAAATGAAATCAAGCAGAAACAAAACACTGCCCCTTACTCAGCTGACAAATTAAGAAAGGAATTGGAGGGGTCCTAATAGCCTGCAGGTCAGCATTCAGATTTACTGTGTCTGAGGCTTTACGAACTGAAGGACTAAAAGCATCTTTCAAGCTGCTCCAGGCCGCCGAAGAGCTCTCTTTAAAGAGAAATGCTGCCAGTCTCTTCTCCCATAGTTTGGCTTTTCAGGACAAGGATTTTTCGGTCAGTGCAGAAGGTTCTTTCCTTAGAGCTCCCATGAGGAAGCAGAGAGTGGATAATCCAGATCACAGAACAGGCCTTGCTCAGCTCTGTAGTTTTTTTCTGTGTCGTAACAGACATTTGATAACAAAGCAAACCTGCATAAGCAAGTCAGCCCATGGCAAAAAAAGTAATCCACTTAAGTTGGGTGGTTTCTGTGGTGCAATCCAGTGTAACACTGCTTCCCCTCTGGCAGTCCTTGCTAGAAACTAAGACAACGTTATAAGTAAAACAAGTTTGTGAGGCTCAGACAAGAGACCACTTTGTAAAGTAACTTGTGTGTGCATGACTTGAAAGAGCAAGAAGAAAGTGCACTTAGGACACGTTATTACAGGAGCTGGCAGCAGGTAAAGGCTTCCTTTCCTGTTTTAGGTGGTTTGTTAGTAACATGACTGCAGTACCTTAGATGTCAGCTGTGAATTAGGACTCCACTAGACCTGGCACCTCAGGATGTTCCTGGTCCTAGAAAAGCCCATGTGTGGAGAGGCTCTTCCAAGCTGTGCAAATATAGAAACTTAGCTCTCCAAATGCCTGGCACCTTGTCAGAACTCATCAGAGAGCCCAATGTCTGTTCCTTTTGAGGTAGGGAGGTCCATGTGTAAGCAGTCATGCTGTCAAGCAGGGATTAAAAGACACCTGAATGCAGTTGTACCTGAATACAGGGCTGCTAGAGCACAGCCTCTGAAACCTTGAAAGGTTCAAGTCTTTTCTCCATACATTTCTATGTTATGCACTGATCCCAGAAGGAATATCTTCATTTAACTTTTCTGCAGGCAGTTTAGGATTTTGCAAGTGAGTTCAGGACAGGTTTGTACCAGACAGGAGGCATCTGCTATAGCAACTTCTCAGTCATTGCAGCTCTCAGTCTGCTCTGCCAGAGCCCTAAGCTGTGATCACAGCCACATGAAGCTGCTCTACCACGCACACAAACAAAGCCATTGCCCTGCCTGATGTATCACCCAGTGCAAGAGCCAGACCTGTCCCCAGCACTGAGTGGCTGAGGCATCAACTCCTCATCCTGCACAGGTATCTAGCAGAGGAGGTACAACGTAAAGATGTTGCCTTTAAAGGAGCTTGACCTACTTTGGAACAGGGATGTCAGAGTTTGTATTCTTCCTCCTCACTTTTACTAGCCACTGTTTATGTAAGGCCTCCAACACCACTCATTAGAGGGGTGGGAGCAACTTAGCTAGAATATACTTCACTGAGATCAAAGCATCATGCAGAAATCCCATATTCGGTGTCCTTATTAGAGATCTAATAGCATCTATAAAGTATATAATTTTTAAAACTCTACTGATCCTACATTGAGCAGCTGCTTATCTCCTATAGTATGGAGATCTACCTTGCAACTACAGGGAGCTGAGGAAGACAGTACAGGCAGATTTCACAATTCTTCCTTTTTCTGATTTTTTCTCCCATCCTTCTCTCAGCATCTGCAAGCAGGAAACAAAAGAAGCCTGAAGAGTCTTGGTACCCTGCTCCTACTTCCTACTATCTTCTGCGAAGACAGGCTGAGACAGTTGGGGTTGTTCAGCCTGTAGAAGAGACGTCTCTGGGGGTACCTTATAGTGACCTTCCAATACATGAAAGGTGCCTATAAGAAATTTGGGAAAGAGCTGTTCATTAGGGCATGTAGTGATAGGACAAGGGGTAAGTAATGGTTTTAAACTAGAAAAGAGTAGATTTAGGTTGACTATTAAGAAAAAGTTCTTCACTATGAGGGTGGTAGATCACTGGAACAGGTTGCCCAGAGCAATGGTTGAGGCCTTGTCCCTGGAGATATTCAAGGTCAGGCTTGATGGGGCTCTGACCACCTGAACGGGTAACATTGTCCCTGCTCACTGCAGGAGTTCGACTGGATGAGCTTTAAAGGTCCCTTCCAACCCAATACATTCTATGATTCTATGATTCTGTACTTCTGTCACTTCATAGCAACCAGCTAACTCTTGCTTATCAAAGTCCTTCTCATGCAATATAATAATCACTATCTTTTAAAAATAAATTTGCCGACCAGAAAATATTTGCTCAAGAAACCCACCCAGTTTTCCCACTTCGAGAAGAAGCACTTAAGCTGTTTATAACCTTACGGCTGCCATAGCCGCTTGCCCTTGTCTCCAGCCTTGCTCCATGGACTGTTTTTCCCCCACTAGCCCATGAGGCTGATGAAGAGAAGAGACTTTCTTTACTTCCACTTTCCTGGGACATGTGTTGCCGTATCCGCAGGCAGTAATTTGGGGTCCAGACAGGCTGGAGGATGTTTTGGAGGGTTTTACTCTCTTGCAAGGCTATGCTCAGCATGTAAAGCAGTCACTGGTGGAGGTTAATGGCAGGATTTGCCATGTAGGAAAGGATAATAAAATACACTTTGGGAAATTTAAGAAGGGGAAGGATAATTTCAGGCTCTGTTTGGCAAACTTATTGTACAGGCACCCACTGGGAAAGGAGAATAGTCAGAGTTAAAATACTGGCTTCGTACACAGCAACTGGCTTTTGACTTTTGCAGAGGCTTCCCATATAGCCTCTGACAAAATCACCTGGAGAAAACTATTTTTGAAGTTCTTTAGACAAGAAAAATAATGAGGAAATTGCTTTGGAGATCTGTCTTACATTCATGACTCAGTTTCTCATATATAAAATGAAAGTGACAATGTTCTTCTTCTCCATCCTTGTTCACTTCTCACAGACTCAAGGTGCAGGGTGCAGAGCGCCTCTGAGGACAGGATGTTCTCTGCAGTGAAGACTGAGCTTCAGATGATGCCTGACCATGCTGCTGGCCCTTGCTGTGGTGTGGTGGGGCCATGCCAGCCTCGGAAATGCCAACTGGAGGATGTCTGGGGCAGGACCAGTCTGGTGGCACTTGGTTTCCTGAAGACACAGGGCTGGGATGGGGCTGGGGCTTGCCATGTCACTGGTGGACAGGCGTGCATGGAGAAGAGGCCCAATGTGCACACAGCCAGCAATGTTGGCTGGTGTTGGTGTGATGCCTCACACAGTGAGGGCTCTGTGCTTCCCAGGTCCCTGTACGTCCTTACGCAGTGTAGGGAGCAACTCAACAGGTTTGGGAGGAGTTTGTGCATTTGTTTTTTCTTGATTCCACTTGGGCTGAAATCATGTGACTGTATTCTTTGATGGGTGCTAGGAAGTAGGTGAAGCCTTGTGAAAAATTTTTACTAAGATACTTCAGGTTGCTTATTTTAGCATATCAATTTATTGAGACATTTGGCATAAATTCTGTAGCAATTCTCCCCAAAGACTTCAGCAATTCAATCCTTTTTTTTCTAAAGCACTGTATAATTTAATTAATAGCTTTTATATTTTAGAATAGCCAACAGCAAGCTTCTTTAACCAGAAAAATATATATATTGACACACCTTTAAGGCAATAAACTTTTCTGCATATTAATATTGAAAAGAAGCTCATTAATTAGGCAGTCACACGCACACACACACACAAATCTTCTGATAGAATAAGTGCATTGAAAGTTTTAGATCACTTGGGACAAGTTCTGCCTGGAGCAAAGCTGCAAAGTTAATGCTCTGTATTAACTCTAGCAATCAACCCCCAAAATGGCTGCATCCCTCAAGGCCAGTCGTTCCATTTGATCAGTTTGCAAAGCGAATTAGCATTCCCTTTGCCCCGGCTTAGATGCTTCCCATTCTTTTCATGAATGATTTATTGGTCTCCCATGCCCAGAATACTCTTGTTTTACCATCTACCTTTTCAGTGATGTTTGCCCCAACAAAAGGTATCCTCTGTGGTTTTGGTGCTAACTGGATCCCACACTAGATGCTACTCTTGGTCTTGTACTGAAGAACAGCATTTGCTGCATAGTGGCAGGAGTTCACTCTAGTGACCGCTTTCTCATTCATCTTTCTCCAAATTCTGGCTCCTTTATTTGGAAAAAATCCTTTTTACAGAAATGCTTGCAGACTTCAGGGAAAGCCATGCCTTTGCAAGGAGGTGATAGCCAAACACTGCAGAGGTGACTCACAGTTGGTCCTCTTGGAGGATATGTTGCAAAAAAACCCCTGTGACTGAAGCAAGAATTCCCTCACATGGTGTTTTTCATGTGTTCTAGACCATCACACGGAGGTTGAAGGACAGATATGTTCCCAAGTGTTCCCAGCAGCCCTGCTCCTCCAGCCTTCCCCATTGGCAATGCTGGCTGGAGTGCACCAAGGCTCCCTCATAGCCTGCACCTCTTTTTGGTGGAAACAAAGGTCAGGCACATATGGAAGGGAAAGTGTCTCATCCAGTCCTGGAGTCACTGGAAATTCTCGTTCTGCACTTTAGGTATAGTAAAAAAGTGTCTGCTGGAACAGCTGAAACAGTTTTGCCCTGGGGGTTCTTCAAAATCTTCTATTTTTTTTTGTTTGTTATGAAAATCATAAAAAAGCAATGTGAAAAAATAAGATTGGTATGATGCTTCTGCTTTCTTCCTCTCCCATGTCTCTGCATTGGCTTGAGAAGGTTCTTGAGAGACAAAGTCCTCTCCACTTCTCTTTTCTCACTTCGTGCTTCATGAAACCTTGTTATCAATAAAATTCTGTCTGATTTTCAGGAAAACTCTTCTACAAGGAATAGAGGAGTCAGTCAGTGGCTAAAATCTGAGTGATGTTTTGCACATTCTTGGGCTGAATCAGTCTATTAGTCTTGAAGTTGTCTTTTTTTTGGTCTTGGAATTATTGACAAATACATGGAGAATTGATTCAAATAAGCTCTACTAACCTGCTTTACAGACTGGATGCATCATGTGTATTAAGTAGAGACATGAACTTCAGACGGGTACCCAAAATGAACATGAACTTTGCCACCTACATTTTGACTCTCAGATATACCTATACTGATTTCCATGAGTTATTGCTTATTTTCATCTGTGCAATCAAGACTAAAATAAAATCTGTGTCTTCTGGTGTCCAGAGAGCAGTGACATGAGAACCGGTCTCATTAGCACTCATGGGAGATGTTGGTACAGCCTGGGAAAAGAACATGCAGCTTCTGACTTCTTAAAATTTAATGACACAGTTTATAGGGCTTTGATCCTCTAAGTTATCTTTACTTACAAGCAGGCTCATGAAAGTCAATGGGACCTATTTAGAATATAGAAAGTTAAACACAGGGTTCAGTTTGTGCAAGATCTATAGCTGCAAAACCAATATTGCCTTGTACAAATGTAATAACATTTTCTAAAAATTAATAAATTAAGAGATTGTTTCCTTTTCACCAAATATCGAAAGCAATTTGATTCTCTGGGCCCATTATAAGTGTCCCTCATGGGCTGGGGGGAGATTTCAGCGCTGGAGTTAATACACATTTGTATTTTGTACATTGAGCTGCTCTATACATCTCTCCTGGTGGCTATGTTTCTCTTTAAAATTCTTGAGGATGGTTCAATAATCTTACAGAATTGCTATAACTATCAATGAAGTGCCTCTGGCTATTTTCATAGGTTTTAGAATTAGCTTAGCAGCAGCTTATTTGAGTGAAAGCAATGCAGGAATTGAAGATATATTCCTTGCCAGCTGGAGTTATGCTGTGAGCAGCTTTTTGTTGTGAGTGTCCATTACCTACTGGAAGAGAGAAGCTGTTAGACAAGTCAAACCAGCACTTGGTCCCTAACCAGCTAACAAGTTCCTCTGTCCTGCAAACTTTTGCAGATAAAGGATTGGCTTTCCATAGCTTTGCTTCTCTTTGCTTTGCCTTGCTCCTATTCCTATTCCTATTCCTATTCCTATTCCTATTCCTATTTCTATTCCTATTCCTATTCCTATTCCTCATCACCAAAATATATGAGAGTCTTTGCTCAGATAAGCAGCTGATTCATTGAATTTTCTATGCTGGCAGATGACTGTTATGGAAAAGCTTCAGCCTGAATGTTCTAGGTTTAGCAAAGTTAAAATTTACAGCAGATGGGGTCTTAACACAGAAAAGCATTTGTTACCTTAATAAAGAGCAGCATTGCCTGTAAATCTGTGTCATTGCGCTGGGAGGTATCATAAAAAATAATTAAAACCAAAGTGCTGTTGTCAGTGTTGACAGACATTAGTCACGTCACCAGCCTGCGATGCACTGCCAGGATGAGGTAGGACTGCTCTGATCCTGAGGTAAGATGCTGAGTATCCTACCAGCTTAGCAGAAGTTGCTGAGACAGCCTGGGCTTTCCTGGAGCTAAGCCCTGGAACCACATTGTCTGAAGTGGAAGTGTAACGTAATGCTCCCGTATTCATAAAGACCCTATCCCGAAGCCCAGTGATCTCATTCCTTCAGTTTTCTAAAGACCAAGCCCTGACTCTTTCCATAAATGCCATGACAAAGAGACCAGTTAAAAAGGGTTACTTGGAAAGGTAAGAGTACAGGAACCAGTGGTTCTTATGGTAGTTTTATTTTGTTCATTACTGAAAAGGAATACTTTTCTGGCAACTGCCAAGATAAAAAAAATGAATAATTGTCTGACAGCTGGGTGGTTCTTCAGATTTTATGCTCAGTTTCTAACCCCAAGCTAATGATAAATGCATCAGCTCTGCTTCTTTGGGTGTCTACTTGTCCATGCCCCTACTTGTTACGTGCCTGTCCTTGCCTGCCCTTGTGTCTGTTGAAAAGACACAACACTCAGCAGAGGAGCAGGGCAAGCGCTTCCATGCGTGCGAGGATGCAAAGGCACATGGTCTTTCCCCAGTGCACCTGCAGAAAAAAAAATAGAAGAGGCTTTTCTTGATCTAGGCAAGGCATGTGGCTGACCACACTTACATTAAAAAAAAATATATATTCTACTGCTTTGCTCAAAACTTGGCATGGAGCTTCAAAGTTAGTTTCAAATACAGGACATTGCACTGTGCTGGTCTGGATTTGCCCAAGTTGCTAATGGACAGTGGAGGCCTGGATACAGCCAGAAAAGATCTGCCAAGGCAACAGAAAGCTGAAAATTATTTTCTGGGAGAAGGCAGCGCCCACAGCTGCTCCCACGAGCTCTTTTAGTTGTTTCTTTCTACTGAAAGATTTCTTTACTGCAGTTCTCTAGAGGATCGGTGTCCATGAGTGCAGATCAACTGCTGCATCCTGTGCTGATGGACAGAGGATTTAGAGCTGTGTCCTGATACTCTCCGGAGAAGCATTAAGCACCAGTTAAGCAAACTGCCCTCCTTTGTGGGCTGCATTAGCAACTGCTGAGGACGTCTTGCAGGGATCCTTCCCATGGGAAAGTGGGAGGGACCCACCTTTCCCCTCCAGAACAGATGAGTCAGCAGTAGTTCAGGCTCCTGAGTCCCAAATGTCCCATCTCACTACCCCTGCAAAATGGTGAAGAACTGTGACATCTCCTGAGTCATGGCACTCTTGCAGCTTGGAGCTCCCAAGCTCTAGGATGACTGCTCTGACAATTTGATTCTGAAATATAGTCACCAGAAAATAACAAGTATTTCCTCGCAAAATATTAATCACAAAAAGACATTTTCCATCCTTTTGGAAGAAACTTTCCAGCTACTTGCTTAAAAGCAAACAAACCCCAAAGCTGAAAACATCCAGCTTCTGGCTATTTCAAGTGTTTTTGAATTATTCTTTCAGTTTGGGGATTATTTTTGATGTTGCTGAAAACCAAACTGTTAAGATATTTGCTTTATTTAATAGTTTCAGCAAAACACATTGAAAAGATTTGGCTTCATCTGAGTGTGGTTTGGGAACATTTTAAAATTCTTAAATATTTTGCAGGAAGAGAAATCCCTTTCTAGCCAGCTCAGCCATCTGCCTGCTACAGTAATGCTCATTTCCTTGCTCATTTTACCCCTTTCCTTCCACTTATATTTGCAGTCATTCTGAATTTCTCTGGACAAGGACTTTACCTTTCTTTGCAGATATTTGACACCCTCTGTATTTAAGGTATTACTTTGATGTAGATGATAAGTAACGATAATGGAATTCAAAATGTATATTTAAGTCTAAAGACTATTTAAGAGTCCCCATTCAATTTCATAGAATAATTAACCAGCAATTCTATACAGAGCTGTAATTTTCAGTCTTCTCTGAGGCCAATTTCTTCAGGGTTCAGTCACAGTGCTAAGCGTTTTTTTCTAGAAGTTTCTAGAAACATTCTTCTTGGTTATTCCTCAGAATATAAGAATGCATTGGCCTTGATTATTTGGCTTGTGCAAGCTGAATGTAAAAGCCCTTGGAAAAACTTGGACTATTGGACTTGGCTTAAAATGTTCAGCAATTCTGTTTAGACATCCAGACTTTACCCAAAGTATTCAAGCCTAGAAATACAAGTTTTTCTCCCCAAGGAAAACGGAGTTTTTAACAGGACTTCCTGACCACTGCTGGTGGTGATGTTATGGGAACAGTCACCACTGTGGCAGCTCTTTGATGCTTCTTCTGGCCCTTGCTGAAAAGTAGGAAGTAGTGAAGTGCCTGAAAACATAATTAATACCAGTAAAACTTTGATCAGTACTTTCAATAATGCATCTGCAAGGGTTTCAACTATACCAGGTAATAAAATGTCCCAGAATCTTTTAATTGCCATTTTATTATGGGTAGAGCTTGTTGTACCACCATCGCTTACAGCAGGCTGAGAATTCACATGGCAGGCAAGCGTGGTTAGGATAACCCAGCTCTCTAAGACCACAAGGCGTTGAGCAATGGAACTGGGAGCAAGCCCCATCGACTTCAACTTGCTCATAGTAGTCTACTAGATAAAAGCAGTTTAAAAAAAAATTATACCAGAATGTTAGTCTGGGTTCCAGTTTGCCAACATTTTCATGTGGCTTTGTTAAACGAATTGTTAATAGTCGAATGACAATATCCCACTGCAGCACACAGGAGGTGACGGACTCACAAGTACTCTTTCCTAGCCTGGTTTCACAGTGCTAACACTGTGTACATGGCTGCTTGTGGCTGTCATCGCGTCCCTATCAGCTTCTCCCTGGTAGCTTTTGGACCTCTTACGCAATTTCAACCCATTTGTCACTGCATTCAAAGATATTAAGTGTTTATAAGTCTTAGGGTCTGGGTTCAGGAAACTGATTTTGTCAGTGCTGCCACTAAACCTGCTGTATGAGCTCATCCCCTATGAGACATCAGAAAATTGAGTCAGTCCTGAGTTATACATCCAAGGGTTACGTTGGTTCTGCTGCTCACGAGACTCTGCTTCTGAAGATGAATCCTGCACTCCTACACACACAGACACTTTCCCTCCTCTCACCACAAACACTGCTTGGCAGGATGATTTTCTGCAGCTGTGTAGATACCCTCCTGATCTCTTATTTTCCAGTGTCCTGTCTATCTCTGGGTAACAGGCATCACCTCTTCACTCCATCCTCCCATGCTCTTTTATGATTTTATGTCATCCAGCTCTTCCTAATACCCAGTCCCCTTCATTAAATAACTGCTCTAAGGTGATTGACTGTACATATGGTTCCTTTTTTGTGGTCCCATTTAAGTTTTGCCAACAAATGCCCCTAAAATACTGTCACTGCTGCTTCCTCATCTACTGCTTGATCCATCTTTAATTTCACTTAGGGCTCAGTTCTGCAACTTTTCCTCTGTTTATGTAATTTTTTTTCTGAAGGGCTTTAGAGTATCTCTGTTTAGGGCCTGCTAATTTGGAAATCGCCTGCTTATCAACAAGGAGATACAACTGAAAAATTACGTCAACCCTCTACTTCTGCTTGGATGATTTGTAGCGCGTTCCTTCTACCAGTTCACTCTTTTCTACACTTTTTTTCCTCCAGAAGCAATAGGCCAGAGGTCAAAGGTGTAACACAGTTCATGGTTGAACCTTCCCAAAGTGCAGTGGTGTGGATAAGTCTGTTACAGACACAGGAGTTAAACCTGCTATTGCGATCTCTGGTTTATTTTTCCCTGGAGCTTGAGTAATGTTTCCTCTTATTTTGTTTCCTCTCGTGTTTTCATCCTGCAGTTTGAGGCAAAATCAACCTGAAGTCTCCCATGCCCTCCTTGTCATCCTTCGATCCCTGACATCTCAGTTCCTTTCCTTACTCAGAAACCCACTTCCACCTTCTCTTGTCTTTCTCACCTCTTTTGCACAAGTCTGTAACCTTCAGTCCCCCTTGCTTTAATTCCTCACCAGGCTTTGTTTATGTCTGATGTTGAAATGTCCTCTGTGTGCAGATGCTGTGAGTTCCCCTTTCCAGGTTGTCATGGCTCTTGTGTTGTTGCAAGAAAATAACTGATCATGCTCCTACCACAAATCACTGTGAGACCATTTAGGGCAACTCAGCCTCCTTATCTAAGATCAGATCAGGGCCAGAACTAAAAAACCTATGCCACAAACTCTGGGGAGCCTGTATCCAATTCTGCATGTTATTGCAAGATGAGGAAGCATCAGGCAGATACACATTTTTATGCCACCACTTCTGTCTCCAGCGCACAGTCTTAGTCATACTCAATAACTTCTCAACGCTGTATAATAAGCTCTTCAGTAAAAGTCATGGCACAGGAGAAGACCAGCTCACAGTGAGTGACAGCTCATGTTGATGCTCTAGGTCTCTTGGATAGCCATAAATTTTTAGGCTAAATGACCAAAACAGGCACTCCTTGGAAGAAGATAAAGAACTGCACACAATACTGTCTCTGCTGACCTTGGGGAAAATCTAATCTCGACTCCAAAAAAAGGAAACAGCTTAACCTTACATATATGCATCAAAACGCCTGTGTGTCTGAAGTGAGACACACAAATAGAGAGAAACTATGGACTTTAAAAATATTCTTCATTGTACAGGAAGTTCTCTCACAAATTTGCAGAAATGGACTCTCAAGAGAAGCTGGAATTGTAACATTCGCACAAAATCACACAGAATGATCAAGGCAACAAGGGACCTCTGGAGATCATCCAGTCCAATCCCCTGCCAGAGCAGGATCACCCTGAGAAGATCACACAGGAACATGTCCAGGCGGGTTTTGAATGTCTCCAGAGAAGGAGACTCCACAGCCTCTCTGGGTAGCCTGTGTCAGTGCTCTGTCACCTTAACATTGCCCTGAGCACTTGATCATACAGACCTATTTTCCCTTGTAGCCTTTCTCCAAGGTTTGTTTTTTCATGAAGCTGACTTGTTTTCTGCTCCCTCTGCTCTGGGATCTCCAGGGCTGCTCCTCTTCCCATGCAGCCGGTTCTTCTGTCCATGTTTTCAGGAGCTCATAGCACACAGCTCCTCATTATCTTCTCCCAAACTACTGATTTACTTGCAGTGGTGTTCCCATTGCAACATCACATTGCAATCCCCCATAATAGTGTCTCCAAAGAACTGTACGATTATAATACAAATGTTTAAAGGGTGGTGGTGAATTCAAAGGCGCAACGCTGGGTTGGGTTTGGCAGGCTTGCAGGTAGGAAGCTTGGGTGGGTGCGGATTTCTGCCTGAATAATTAATCCATCCCTAGAAGCGTTATTTGAGGCTTGGGTGTCAGAGCAGATTTTGTTGAATTTTAATATTTCCTGTGACTTACACATCTCATCATTGCCCAGTTATTGCTTCCTGCGCTCTCTGGAACCATACCACCTTCCACTCACTGGCAAGTTGCGGCTCTGAACATGTTAAATCTCTCATCCCATACCGGAGTATTTTCAGCCCTCCAGCAAAGTGTTTGTAATCTTGTCACCCCATGTGGTTTGATCTTCCAACACCCAGCAAGGGTGAATAAACTCGCCTTGTAACAGCTCCTCATTAAGGAAAAATAGCACATGACACACCCAATGAAACAAAGCAATGAGTAACAGAAACATTATAGACACATTTAAAAGGTAGGTCTCAAATTCCAGTGATCGTGGGTCCTGCTAAACCATTTCCATCCCAGCAACCCATCCTGTACCTACAGGTTATCCAAGCAAGGTGGGAAGGGTGAGGGAAGGGCAGACACCGCGGTGGTAGACTTGAATAAATGAAGCAGCCCCAGAGGCTGCTTTACAGTTGCAACATTTTCTGATGAGTTAAGAGAGAAAGAAAATAAAGTGAGCAAAGTGCGGAGGAAGCACATTTCTTGTGGTAGTCAAGTGATACCCCAGTGTTTGGAAAAGCACATGTGGACTACACGTAGCTTCATGCGCAATTATGAGGAACGTGGCCATTTACTGCAACTGTGAATGCAGTTGCAATTAGTACAGTGAAAGTATGGGCCTGAAGTTTCCAAGTACAAAAATGCCATTTATACCACTGTTTAGGAAAAGAAAAAGGACATTAAACTGCAGTCATTCCTGTTTCTTGGCAGGAATGGTAGATTTTTGTCACAGCACAAATTTGTGAATTCCCTGAAGATACTATTGCTTATGCACGAACACCCATGAGGTGTTCCCTGCTTCTTTGGCAAAGTGACCACTTTCTGTAGACTCTGCTATGTAAAAATAAACTGAGTGGAGTAGCTTTTTCCCTTTCAATTTTTCTCACTCTGGAAACACCTATGCCCAAATCATTAGCTGGTGTAAATCTGCAAAGCTCCTCTGACTTCAGTAATGCAATGCCAAGTTCCTCCATCAGAGAATGTGACCCACTATTTTGGCTGAGCCTGTAAATTGCCAATTTTATGTTTTTGGACCAATTGTTAGGTAGCTAATCCTCCAATTTGCACATGCAGACAGTCTGAGCACTCCCGTGTGAGTTTTTGCCTGAGCAAAACTGTAGCCAACACAAAGTGAGCAGGCAAGCATCTAGGTGTATAATTCAAAGCATGCGAACGTGGAGGCTGAGTTTAGATTTCCCCCAAACGCAGCCCTTTAAATCTTTTTCTGCAATCTCCTCACACACAAAAAACCACACACAGAGTCCCTCAAAACCCACAGTCACAAAAACAGCTGTAAGAGAAGCAAAGACAATGAGGCGCATTGTGGAGGAGCAGTCAGTCAAATCCCCCCCGCGCTCCCCACCCAGAGCCTGCACATGCTGGGAGTCAATCAGCTCTTCGGGGAGCACGGGGAAAACATACACCCACAGAAACAACTCAGACAATCCCACTCCCTCAAACCCTATAGGACTTTGGTGGTTTCAGTGTGTGACTTCCTTTCCACCAACTTCTGCACTCCAAAACAGTATTTCAAAATGAAGTTTGAGAGAAAAAGTGTATTTTTTTTTCTGGGTATTTTTTCATCCTTATTGCATTCTCCCAGAGAGAAAAGAAGTTATTTGTACAGGGAGAGACTGATTAAGCCCAAGACTGTCAAAAGTGGAGCCTAAATGGAAGTTTATGTGCAGACACCTGCCAGTGCGGTCAGCGGAGGCTCTGCTGTACCCAGCCCTGAAGAGGAATAAGGAAGGTTCCTAGCCAGGGGCTCAAGAACCTAAACCAGTAAGTTCTTCATTAAGAAAAAAATAGTTCAGGGTTTTTACTTTAATTGCTTGACTCATTCCTGAGAATAACTGTGCAAACTACTTGGTATAATCTGAATTATCAGCAGGCTTTTTAGAGCCCAGTGTGTCCAGCAAAGTCACCCCTGGCTGATTCTACCTGCAGATGCTTCCACTGACCTCAGTGAGCTGGACAGCATGGAAAGGCTCACCCACATAGGATTTTATTTACTATGGTAATCATGTAACAATGTAAAGAATCAGGAGCCATGGAACAAATACCTGTGACAATGGGTGTGCCCACTAAGCACTTCTGAATACTCTGAAAATGTGTTTGAATTGCACATGGAAGCAGGACTCCCTGCTGATCAATGGTGATTCTTGGTACCAGTCAGTATGTGATGAGTCAAGAGCAGCCCTTCTTCTGTTATTTCCATCTTTCTTCTTCCAAGCAGCCTGGGATGACGATGTGTCCAGGACTTAGAGCCTGTTTATGAACGAAGTCCTAGGACTGCAAGATTTTCATCTTCAGTGTCTGAAGCAAGAACCAGTGGAAGAAAAAAGCAACTTTGCCCTCACATCCACTATCTGCAGGCACATCACTCGTGCCATTTCTTCCCCAAGGAAGAGCACAGGTGAGTGAACTCTGGGCCATCTGCATCCCAGGAGCACTTGTGGGCAGGTGAAGGATTTGCTGAGAACAGCAAGGAAGATGGGACGTGATGGGGCCCCAGCACACTGGTGATCCCAGCAAACACGGCTGCGTTGAGAAGGAATCTAGTTGATGGCACCATGCCCTGTGCCATGGGTCCCTCAGAGCCCTACTCATTGTGGGACCGGGGGGAAGCGAGAGCCATCCTTCAGCTGCTGCAGCAAACACAGCTCGGCTAGGGTATCTGGAAAACACAGACCTGCACACTTGTTCTGTGCCCAAATACATTGCACAGGCATTTAATTAGTTCTCTGAGTTCTGAGGATTTATGAGACCCCATCTTCACTAATTTGACTCAGTACATGAGCAGAAAGTGTTTGAGCATATCTGGGAAGCATTAATGTGGGACTAAGTGCTTCTAAAAATACTATGTCTGCCAGAGAGGGTTAAATTTAAAGTAAAGTTGGGTTTGGGTTTTTTGTTGGGGGGGGGGGGATTTGTTTTTGCCAGAAGCAGTACCCTTGAAGAGTCCAGTAACCAGCCTGCATCTTCAGAAAATTACAGGTGTTGTGGCAGGCTGTCCCAAAGGCAGACTGCAAGGTAATTGGTGCTATCTACCCCTCCAGATTCTTCTTATGCTGCTGCAACTCCTCCTTCTCATCCGTGGGGTCTGACGGATGCTCTGCTCTGCAGGAGCTGGTCACCCCGAGCCTGTTGGGCAGGTTCAGTCACTGAGCAGAGGCTGGTGATTATGTGCTGGGGTGGTTTGCTGGGGCTGATCATGCAGCTGCAGCGCAGGACCAGTCCTTTCAATGCACTCACTTGCCATCATCACAAACCTGATTTTCACCTGTCCTGAATTGCAGTGGGTTCTTATCTCTCTTGCCTTTGTGGCTTCTGATTTACTATGATTTAACTGCCAGATAGTCTGCTGGGCAAACCCACTGCAAATGCAATCGATAACACAGAAATGCTCCTTGCAGTCTGTAGTGTAGCCTGCCAAAATAAAAAGGTTGAAAAGACTGTGCCTCTCTTCTTAAATAAGTTACCCCCATGGATTTTTCTCTTCTTCAAGGATTTTTTCACTTCTGGGACACATCAAACAGCTGCTTAGCAGAAGTATTAATAACTTGCAAAAATAATAGAAGGGATGGGCAAAGCAAAACAAGAGGACCTGCCCGAATTCCCAGTCGAGTTTTGCACACACCAGTGACGATGATTCACTGTCTGGTCTTTGCTTTGTTCCCTTCCTTCAGCACTTGGCAGTTTCCAAACTTCTGTAAAGCTCTGCCTGTCCTTTCACTTTTCCTGACCCTTCTACTTTTTTTCTCTAGTTACTTTATTAGCAATGACCCAAACTCCAGAAAATTTGGCCCCTACTTTCTCTCTGTTTACTTAATTTAATTTCATTGACTTATGCTAGAAATTATTTAAGTGCTTTAAGTATAAATGAGAAAATTATTATTATTTTATCAGGTCTTACCTCATTATTAATTGGGCATTGACATTGAAAAGTTGATAAAAAATTTCCTGTTTTGGCAGACACCTTCCTAAATTAAAACTGTCCCCAGATATGTTACAGATATGCTAAGCTACAGCAGAACTTACAGCAGTGCTGCTCCATGAGAAAACCATTCCCACTAAACCCCAGTTATCTCCCATACAGGAGTATGGTGCTGGTGTGCCCTGGGGCTCACCACAGCTGAGTGGTGGGACCTGCCCTGGCACCAGGGCTTGGATGGGGTCAGGATCTGGTCCTTTTTACTGGTGATGACAAAATGTAAGTCTGGTACTTCTGACAGAGAAAAGAAGAGGCAGGAAAAGATCTGCACACATTTATTATGCTATTTTTTAACACTTTATGACTCTAAACCAAGCTGCAAGGCAGGCAGGAGAGAGGGCAGGGCAGCTGCCTACATGTGCTGACGCCACCAGCAAAGGATGATGGAGCAGGTTGTCCGCGGAGAAATCACTTCTGGACCATCAAAGACCTGCAGCAAACTTCCTGATAAGCGACATTTCTCCTGTAATGATTTTGCTTTAGTCAGAAAGAAAACATTACGTTGTTTTTGCTACAAAGTGGGAGGGGAGCTGTTCCTCATCTTTCTCACTGCAAATTTCTTTTTTTTTTTTATTTAGAAAAGCAACAACTTCTTTACAAAAATCTACACACTTTTCCCTGAAGTTCACTAATTCAATCTCCAGTCTTTCAAACAGAGTATTTTAGTCAGCTCTTTAATAAATACACTGCTGGACATTCAAACCCGCAGCAGGAGGCTGCTTCTGCACATCCGAACAGTGCAGCAGCTTTCACCCACCAGATAGCCATGTTCAGCCTCAATGGAATGGTTTTAATAAGACTTTCTGTTTCAAGGGGGGGATAAAACTGTATTTTCTTCTCATCTCAGCCTCTGTTTCCTTCAGCTATCAGCAGGCAATGCTTTGGATATTTATTGCTCTCTGTGATTTCTTTTGGGACTCCCTTATTTTTATTTTATGCATGGCCTAATGCAAGTGTCTCCCAGTTTCAGAGGAGAAAATTAATTTGCTTCCTCTTGATAGCAAAGTGTTTGCTTTTGCGATTAAGTTGAGCTCTAGATGGTATCTGCCCTGGGCAGTGGCCTGTGCCTGCAGCCCTGCAGGGCTGTCTTTGGGAATGAGCCTCAGTGAATAATCTATTTTTCAGTTTGGCTGCTAGGAGTCAAGGGGAAATTCAGTGTAATTCAAACTAAATCTCCCTCCTTCCCCATGCACATGTATATCTATTTTTGGCTGCACTTAATCAGGCTGCACAGTGGATAGTTTTGCTGCTATAAACCATGATGGGGACAAAAAAAAGTTGCTTTGATTGTTGGTCCCTCACTGCTTTCCTGACGGGGACAGGAAAGTTCTTCGAGTTCTGTGCAAAGAGGAGTCAGGACTCTCAGGGGCCACTAAAATGTTTCACTTCCTCTGAAGATGGAAACCATGAAGCAATTACGGGCAGTAACCTGTTTTAGCATTGTGAACTGAACTTGGTATTTGACCTCATTTTGAAAGGTGAGGAAGGATCTGTCTAACTCTGTACATACTCTTCTGCTTAGCACTAGAGCCCTAGTATTTGACAAGTAAATAGATTGCAAAAGGAACTTTGTTGCCATCACTAATGCGGCCTGACAAAGTTCCTGGAGCACAGCGTGGGCACCAACTTGCTGCTGTGGTTTAAGGAGATGCTGCTAAAATTTTTAGTCTAACAGTCTCTATGACTGGTTTATTCCTCTGCAGTGTTTTGTAGTGGTTATTTTTCAGCTTAAACATGCTGTTCTTTCCCCTTAAAGAATTCCTGTGCCTCCTTGCAGCCCATGTTTTTCTAGACAAAGAGGGAGCCAAGCCCTCTGGGTATGCCCATTCAAAGGAGGCTCCCAGGTATTCCTGTGCTCTGTGCTGTGTTGCTCCAATTTCACCCGTGCTCTGTGCAATGGCATTTATCGCTCCTGAGCAACAGACGGTGTGGTTCAGGACTGACCTTTTGAAAGGATTGTTACTATTTACTGAGAGGGATTCCTGAAAGAGGAAGTGCCTCTTGCACCCCAGTTCCTTTTACTCTTAATTGGGCCATGTCTCAGAATGACCCAAGGTTGGAGGATGGAAAATCACGGTGCATCTCACTTCACGGTGCTCCTTTGCTTGCTCAACTGTCCCAAATGCACTGGCAGTGCCCGTGGAGGCTCAACACTGTTAAATCCTCCTGCCCTCCAGGGCAACAGAAAGTTTCCAGGCTCATTTCAACCTCTCCAGAAGCCAACAGAATTTCTCCAGGGGAAAAATGCAGCTTTAGCCATGTACTTTGGAGGCAGAAGATACCAAGAATGAGGTTTTCAGTTTCCCCCTTCTAGCAAATTTTAATTCAAAGATGCTTTCAGTCTAAACTTTTCTGTTTCAGGCACTGGACTAGAGAACGAAGTTAAACTCAACTAAAGCTTCCCAGCTAGGGTTAGCTGAGCACTAAACTTCTCTCTGGCAAAATAGGGCTACATATGTCACTAAATCAGTAGGACATTATTTTGAAATGTAACCTACCAAAGCAGACTTGCTAGGGAATAACATACTATTTTCAAAACAGAGGGTCTGATTTGTCATTACTTTGAGAAGTTATTTACAGCCAAACTCCCTTGTCTAGGTTATACAGGGTCACTGAGTGTCTGAATACCAGACAGGTGAGATACACACATATTATCTCTGATTTTTTTTACCATGCCTTCCATATAAGGTATATTTTCATTTCAAAACTTAACCTTTCCGTGCATCAGGTTGGGGGAATTCACCATGGTGTGAGTCAAAGCTCAGGCGAGCACCAGAAGAGATCACCCAGGGAGGGTGTGGATTTGTATCCCCAGATGTTTTTGAGAGCAGATTAGACAAACAGGGAGCACCGTAAGTAGATCTGATCCTGCCTTAGGGAACTGAGGTAAACTACATGACCTCTCCAGGTTCCCTTCCAGACCATTTTCCACAGCTCCAAGACTGGAGTCACAGCAGGAAAGGGAATTTGGCTCTTTGAGTGTTTAGTTACTCTGTGAGTTCTGAATTTAACATATGCCATCGTGTACTCAGCAAAGCACTTGAGCACTGAAGATGGTGCTATGAAGTAAGCTCTTCTCTCAAATACAGAAATGCCAACTTGCAGCTCCAGTGAAGGTCTCCCACTGAGGATACAGCAGCATCACCAAAGCTCAGAAGCAGGCTCCAAAGAGGCTGGACAATACCCACATCTGCTAATAATGGGCTGAAGGGGGCCCTGCTGTAACTGTGGGGATACAGTCCCAGAAAGAAGCTTTTTAGGTTTTTTTTTGTTTTGTTTTTTTTTTCCCAAACACAGTATGATTTGTTTCCCTCCTGTTAGCAACTGAAACATATATACTAGTGTTAACCCTCAGGCTAACATTAAGCTCAGTGACTCACAGGCTCTTCAGATCAGGAGGGACTATTACACTCACCTTGCCTGCCCCCTTGCAGAGGCCTGAGAACCTCACCCAGGTATGTCTTTATAGAGTCATTAACTCCTGCTTGATCAAGGGCAAAGCCCTCAACTGACCTGGACAGAGAATGGGCAAGGGGGCAATGCAACCACATGTCTGATCCTGTGTTGTATGACCAGGGGTGTGCATACTGCACTAGCTGTCTCAAGGGGAGTCGTATACCATTGCTTCTCCCAGTGATTCTGCACTTGTTGGTCCCATAACTTGTAGAGAGTCACAGAGTGACAAGGAAGCCACCATCTCCCCTGACTCTAGTAGTCAAAGACTTATTTTGTACACTTGCATCTGATTTCTAGTTTGACTTTTTCCAGTTTTAGCCAAAAGACTCTGAGCAAAAAGCTGCCTTTATTTTTATCCTCAGTAATACTGCTTAGCTTTTATCCAGTACTCCTTATCGACAGAGCTGAAAGTATTCTACCAAGAAGGTCCGTATTTCCTCCCTGATCCCTGGGAAAACTGGGATACAAAATAATTTAGCCTAAGTTGTATTATTATGGGTTCATAATTCTAAAAAACAAAGGACCACAAAAAAGTGCTTTTCCTGTTCTCTTGATTGCACCTGCACTGGCAATAACTGCATATGCAAAGTTATCTTCCTAAAAAATATGATTTCATCAGTAACACTGTAAAAGTATCTTTTTGGAAAATAATGCTTCATAAACCTGAACCATTCACTCCTGCATCTACATTTTCTTTTTCCTCAAGAAGTTTTGTGATAGTGGAGAAATAAAGCCTACGAACTCAAATTAATCTAGTCTCCAGCTAGAGATAAATAAATGTGGTTAAATCAATAGGAAGCAATACGGTCAAAAAGTAGAAAGAAGTAATGATACCCCAGAACAGAGGCATGAGAGAGGCAACTGCAGCCCCTATGGAGCTGTAATGGTGAGAGTGGATTAGTCAGGAGGCACAAGCTGCTAAACAGAGCAGGCCCCCCCTCCCCTTCAGTGTACTAATTAATCAGGCATAAAAAGCTCATCAAGGAGCAGTCCAGCAATGAGAACCAAACTGAAACAAGGTTATCCTGAAGGTTAAAGACACAGGATCTTCTATTACTTAAAAAAAAGAGAAAATCCCTCTTACCATCCTCCCCTGATACACCGCCACTAAAGGGTTGACTCAAGCCAATCCCCTCTTGCAGGGGAGGTGAGATTGACAGCTGTCGCTGAGGCCTTAAATCTTCTTGGGAGGGGAAAGTGAATGACAAGGGCTAATACTGAGGATGGCTCATCAGCTTTGCCTTTCATTTTCCTGTCCTTTGTTCTTCAGCCTGGAGCTGTCATAGTATTTGCATTGGTAGCCCTTGGTAGTTTCCCGGCTGTCGCCTTTTCATTGAAGCTGGAAAAGCTCAGCTCTCCAGGCAGACACCAAAATGAGTCCCTGCATCCACAAGGGCTCAGCTTCATGTGAACATGGTCAGAGCATCCAACTGCAGAGGTTTTATCTGCTCCCCTGGATGCTGACATACACCTAAAAACTCAGTCTTCACTGGACGTAGTAGACACTGGAGAATGGGGTCTTACCTGCAGTTTTGGGAAATATTGACAACTGCTTGGAAAAAAATCTCATGTATCATATGGGAGAGAGTTTTCTAGGCCTCTGGAGGATAAACAAACTGCTATTGATCTTGTTCCTTAGGCCACCAGGAATAGGTCATGGTCAAGCAGGACCACCCTGGTTCTGTAAGCGTTAGGGGTGATGTACACTACTGCCCTCTACTGCCATGATCACCCAGATTTAACCATGGGTCATACCTTAGAAAACCATCAATAGTTAGTCGTCTTTAGCTCAGATGGGACATCTGTTCTTGGAACAGGGCTGTCTATGCTAGGTCCTTGCAACTCTTGTGCAGGTCTCAGTGCCCATGGTATGCAGCAGAGAAGCATCCATAACATGGTACTTAACAAGATATATTAGGTTCTGGTAACCAGCCTTAATATATCCCAAAACAGGCACTAATTTATTTTTTTTTTCTGCATAGAAGTCAGAAGTCTCCTACAATTCAACTTAAAAACATTATGTTCTCTTTGTGACTTCATCTTGTGGAGCTGGAGTAAGGTCTCTCTGGGACTGTGTTACCTGGATCTATATATTATGTCCCTCCTTAGTCACCTAGTAGGTAAAGACAAGTCTTTTAGTACTAGACTGTTAGTTAGACTATGATTCAATCAGTGCTGTCACTTAAATGCTTCATGGGAAAATTGCTGGTTGTTATTTCTTCATATTACCCCAGCTCATTGCAACTGCTCCTGAAGTGGGCAGTCTCAGAAGTACAGCTAAGAGCTGAATTAGCCAGGATGGTCCCTTTACTGCCCAGGGTTATTTGGAAAACTAGATATTGTGCCTGGCTCTTCTAGGTGGACTGGAGTCCAGAGCTGCAAAGTATCAGTGGGATTTTCAGGCTTTTCAGAATCTCTTAATCTGTCTGCTCCTCAAAAGCAAGAACAAAATAATTTCTTGCACTTGGCCTTTGTCTCTCATGATTCTATCACTATTTCTTTTCAGAGGTGGGATAATGATTTAGTAAACATGATTAATGCCCCTAGCCCGAAAGGATGTTGGTGTAAGATAATGTCAGAAGGAACAGTGGCCTCAATGGGAGCGATGCTGGAGAAACGCCACTGCTTTGCAGCCCTGAGTTGTTGGACAGGTGACCAGTCTGCAAAGCTGCACTCTGCAATACTTCAGTGCTGCTGACCACGTTTGCCCAAACCATTCTCCTGAGACATTCAAGACCTGCCTGGACATGTTCCTGTGTGATCTAGTCTAGGTGATCCTGCTCTGGCAGTGGGGTTGGACTGGATGATCTTTCGAGGTCCCTTCCAACTCCTAATATTCAGTGATTTCTTGGGAAGAGGACTCAGAGCACACACTCTGTTTGGTGGCTGCTGGCATCAGTCAGGATGAAGTGGCCGGAACGACAAAACCGGAATATAAATAGGCAGAAGGGAGAGAGGGGGGACAGAGAAGAGAGATGAGGGAGGAAGTGCTAACCAAAGGAAATACATATTAGATCTGAAGTATATAGCACTAAAAAAGTGACTTGTCTGTTACTGAGACATATGAATGGAGAATGAGACAGACATGAAGAGCTCAAAAATATTTGCAGAGGGTTGAAGTACCAAGACTTTCATACTCTGTGCAAAGTAAGATACTTTAACAGCACTGAGCTTTTCTATTGACTGTGAGCTGCTTTGGAAGAAGTGTTCTTCCATCTTGTTCATCCACTCTTTACTGGGCTTTTCTTGCTCAGAAACAAAGACCTGGGTTAGACAATGTAGGAATTTTGCAATGCAGAGAGCTTATTTGCCATAAAAGCTCTTATATTTTGGCTACAGGAGAAATGAAGTTAAACTGAAGCATGCTGGAGTTATTGGAGGAGGGTGGTGTTTTTCCCAAGCTTTATGTTTATGATCAAGGCTTTTTTTATGCTGGTTCGTCACAGGTGCCTCACCTCTAGGTAGGCATAAAAGGTGAGCAGTCATACTCTCCGACATGTTCCTGTCCATCTCCTGTGAATCTCTCTGGAGTATCCAAGGGAAGCAAATGCTGCTCCACCTTGGGCCAAAGGCTATGCCTACTCTTAGCTAAGTTAGATGACACCAGGGACAGCCTGCAGCCAAACACCTCATGTTGATATTTTCTTTAAAGGCATCCAGGACTCAGCCCAAGCTCTGTGAGCTGGCAAATCCCATCTGCCTCTGCCAGGAGTGGTACCTGGCCTCTTGCAGGAAGGGCCCAAAGCCACTTTGTCTGCCCTACATTGGTCATATGAGAGGCTGCAAGGCACAGCAGTGGAGGATAGACTCAGGATCTCTCCTCCCCCAGTGTTGGCTGAATTACCCTTAGGTAATCCCCAAGGATGCTACTACAGGTAAGTGAAGTGAAAGAAAAGTGAACATTGCCTCAGGTGCCACTTTGAGTTTGTGTTCGCAGAACAAAGTAGCTGCAGTCAGTGGATCCTTACCAGAGTAGTTGGAAAGTCTTGCATGGGGCATCTAAATTTGCTTCTAAATTAGGTGCAAGAATGAGTTTCAATAGGTGTATTTGAGAAGGAGCATCAACTACAAAGTCCCAAGAGAAAATTTACAGCTTAGGTATAAATTTAGTGTTGACATGTGTTTACAAAATGTGGAGGCTCACCAACATGTTAGGCAGAAATTTAGACACCTGCAAAGAAGTACCCATAAAACATCCTGTACATTGAACAGAAAGATTTCATCACCAACAACTGTCTGTACCAAGAAGAATAAAAAAGAAGTTGATTTACTTAGGACATTCCCTTTAGGTACCAAACGTACATCCACATATTGAGCCATCACTAGCAGAAGGAAGAAGGATGTCTTTGAGAAAAAGAAGAATCTTGAGGGAAGAACAACTCTCTCAGCGTCAAAGTTGCAACAAAGAAAGAAACACAAAGGTATAGTTTTGATCCTGTATGCTTGTCTGGGAATTCAAATGACAAGGGTTGAGGGTAGTGAAGCTTTGGATGCACGGCTGATAAGCGACTTCATGCTAACTAACCTGTAGGCTCAGCCCAGAGGTCTTAAGACCAACTTAGCAAAAAAAAAAAGATCAGCTAATGCTGATAATCAGCTATGAACTGAATTTATCAAGATGTTGCCATTATTTATTGCTATTAATAATAACACTGACAGATAATATATTTTGTTGTGATAACCTCTGATCTTCAAAGATTAGGTTTTCCTTCCTCTTAAAGCTATTAAATATTATCTTGCTTAAAAGACATCACAGGTCACTGGCTCTTCTGAAACTCAACATAAGCAGTATTATTTGCATTAAACACAGTAGACCCTGCCCTCTGGAACTAAGCAGACCTTGGAAAGAAGAGAAATGTGTATTCCTTCCTTGCCAAATGACCGGGTGAATTGATTTTTTTTTTTTTTTAGTTGTCATTGTTTCTCTGTCATTAGCTCTCTGTAAATAAGCTTGGCAACGTCTCATCTTGAAGCTGCCTTTGCATACTGAACTTCAGATCTCATGGAAAAGAGGGTGAATTAAAGGCACACTATACTAATAGGCATGCTGAGAATGATGGGTGGTCTTCTAGGACATGATTTGCAGAAACACCAGAGGGGCCACTCTGTTCACCTGAGGCAAATCCATTCAGAGCTTTGATTTTTAGCTTAATCCTGGGAGTGATAGGACAGTTTTTATGCCAGACTGAAATTATACTGCTTAGTATGAATTATTGGTCTTATGATTGAGTTTGTTAAAAGATTTAAAGAGATGCAAACATCAACTTCTTGCTGATTTTCAGAGAGATCAGGGATGTGCTAGTTCATACCAAGAAAGAAGCATGGGAACAGAGAAGTCTGTTTACCACGTCCAGCTCTGCTGTAACCTAATGCAACTTATTGAATAGGTTGGATTTGTAAGCAGCTCATGCCCAAGTGTAGAAAAACTGTAGTTCATAAAGTCATCCAACAGACAAAGTCCTGAACTGCCCTTTCATAAAGCCCTGATGTGATCTGGCTTCAGCATACAGCATTCTTATGGAGTACCCAGATTAAATGTACAGCAAATATAGGCTATGACATGGGCATGTAGGCAACAGCTCTTATTAGAAAATTAGGTGTTGTTAGGGTTGTTCTCTGACAATGAGGCCAACTGACCTGGAATGAGCCGTGTCCGTATTATTAAGCTCCTCTAGTCGCCACACAAGACGATTGATCACACGGCATCTCTTGGGAACAGTCTGTAGCTGTGCTAATTCCGAAATTCCTGGGATATGTGTGGGAGAACACTAATTGATCCAGGCCAAAAATGTGCCAGGGCAGGTTCTAGGAATTTAACAATATAGACTACCAAATTCCAATGCCTGGGAATATTACTTGCCACTGTTTAATTTACTAGCAGCATAGGTGTAGCCCTAAGGGCTTATGCACACACACAGACACCTATGGTGTGTTTAAGACATGTTTCGAAAGGTGCCTGGCAGATAGTGTGATGATCAAGAGAATGATTTAAGAACAACAAACACACTGCTGCCTTTTTGAGTTCATATTAGAGCTTTTTTCATTGTGTTTCCCACGACTAGAGATCGTTCTTTTACATATGGACAACACTTGAAGTACTGCTGAGGATACTGGAGATAAATATATAAATAAAATATGTCTCTTTTCCTCTGCCTCATCCTGTATTCTAGACCAGGAGACAGACTTCAGAGGTGCATTTTATGCAAGTTATGTTGAAAGTAAAAACCTAGTAACTGGATTTTCCTTCTGACTGTGTGTGCCAGAAAGAGCGTGAGCCACCGGGGAAGGGAGAACATAGAAGTCTTCTTTGTCCAGATTTCAAGGAAATTCACTTCTCCCTGCAGATTAATTCTGACTGTACAATGGCAGGTTCTAAATGTTTGATTCTTGTTTGTGTCTGTTTTTTAACCTGTATCTCAAGAGGATTTAATTAGATTTGATGTTCATGATATGCTATTTACTGGATTATGATGAGATCAGCTGATAAAGCGTGACATAAACTTGGCAACTTGTTTGGTGCTTTCTCAGTCTTTAGAATTTAATTATGGCAATTTCGAAACAGGAAGCTTGGAAACAACATGGGGATTAAGGACTTGCTCTTGCCCCACTGGGATCAGTAAGAGTTTTGCCATTGGTTGTCATCGTTGTCACCGGCTCTCAGCATGCGCAACCGTCTGGGACATGTGTGCACGTGTTCCTGTTCTGCCTAAAGTGGACCAAATGCCAAAGACATTTCTCCTTGAAAATGACTCTCCGGAGGAATCCCACCAACTTCAATGGTTTTTGATGGCTTAGGTGAGAATGGAGTTAAGTGACACTGTAAGGATATGTATAGAAATGCAAAAGTCTGGGACTTAATGTTTTTAATGCAGTTTCCCAGGAAATCTGCATGGATATATACCCCAGTACAGCATAAAGTAGGTTCAAATGCACAGAGCCACAGCAGATGGAGTTCTTCGCTGTAGAGATTATTTGCATGAGAGTGCTATTTTTCCACACTTGCAATCATTTTAAGCTTTCTTTCCTTTTTACCACAAGCAGCTACTTCTGGTGGAGGTTGGTCTGTTCCTTCTGTAAGCCACGCGGATGCCAAAAGCTAACACACTGCAGTGTACATGAGGAAGTTCCTTCCTAAATCTACCTATGGTTAAGGATCAAAAGATAGTGGTTAAAATGCAGAATTGTTTCTTTTTATAGCTTTCCACAAACATAGAGATCACATCTTTCTCTGTTTTAATCTGTATTTTAAACACCTAATAAATAGTCTTGCAATCAAAGCATCGGAGCACCCACAGCTCTTGCTGAAATCAAGGGAATGTAAGTTACTCTGAGAACCAAGTCACAGCTCTCTTTTTTGAACACTTTGCTACTGATGCATGGTGTCAAGTAAGCAGAGAACCTTCTTGCTGTTTTCTAGTGTAAGGAAGTGAAGGAGGCATATTTTTGCCCTCAGATGGTTAAATAAGGATTTTTTTGGCCATTTTAATAGTGGCAAAAAATGTAGATTTATCTAGGGGGAGAACCAAGGGGATTCAGGACCAAATATTACAGATGGGATTTGAGGGCTTCAGACACTTCAAATGCTTTTGACAGTCCTGTTTCTCACCTTCTTTGGAAGAAGCATCTGCTACAGCTGCTGAATTTACTGCTGCAGAGAAACTCCTCAAGCCCAAGTATGAAACCAGCCTGTCTGGGCTCTGACAAAAATTGTTTTCAAAATGCCTTTTTAAACTCATTGCCCTTCCATAAGGCACTGTATTGTCCTTCCTTCTTTAACAGTGGTGGGAAATAAAAAATTGTCCTCTGCAAATTGAACTATAGTTGGTTAGAAAACACTACAAGGTTTGATCCTATTTCTAAAGGTTTGCAGATAAGCTATAGATATGCTCTTCTGGACAAGTCCCACTCTATCCACCGTTACATAGTAACTGAGGCAGTCTACTCTGAGGTACTCTGCCCACAGTCTGCATCGTTATCTTAAAGTTGATAATTGCTTGTCAAACTGATTGACACTTGTAGAGCTGTCTTTTCCATGAGACATTACTCCCTCCACACACACCCACCAAAAAAAGAATAGACAATTTGATTTTGCACTGTTTTTCCCCTCTTTTAAGCACAGTAACTTTTTCTGCCTAAAAGTAGTAATTACTTAATGAATAGTCCTCCATGTTTCCCTGTCAGTCACTCACTGTAATGAACAACTCGTTTTGTCTGCTTTGTTAACAATAAAAAAAGTATTAAACTAATAATAATAAAGATTTTCTAGGACTTTGCTGTTAATGCAAAGGGTGCCCCACAGAATGTATAATTGGGATAACAAGAGAGGGAGGGTGAATTTTCTCTCTAGACATCAAACAACATTTTTTACTATTCTTTGAGCTGTGTGACTATTTCCGCCTTGCTACTTTTCCCATGTCTTCTTGTCTTCAACTATCCTGAATAATTGGAGCATATTTAGGGGACCAAGTCCAGCTATTATTTGTTCCCCCTCTGTGAAAGTTTTTTTTTTTTTGAGTCAAATATGTGAAACTGTTGAGCTGTTGGTATTGAGGTCAAGGCTTTTTACAAGCTAGAATTTTTATCATGAACTGGAGCCCAGAGTTAATTGTACACAAAGGCACATTGTTGTTTCCATTAGGATCTACAGTACCACTGAATTTTAATTATTGGGTAACATTTCTTCCATTATAGCGTTCACTCCTCCTCCCCTTTTTGTGCCAACTCATGTTTCTTTTAGTTGCAGCAGCTTGCAATGCAAAGTGCAAAATACTCCCAATACATAAACAAATTATGACCCCAGTTTTGATGAAACATTATTTTTTTCTCTGCCTACAACGTAAAAACAACAACAAAAAAGCCAAGAGAACTATTTAATGCAAGCTATAAGTGATAATCTATTGTTTCCTGTTTATCGGCATTGGATACTTTAAAAGTTCAAAGCCCTGTCCTAGACAAGAGCTATATAGGAGGTCTTTATCATAGGTGGGACAAAACATTCACTTCTTATTAACAAAAGCTCTTGTGGGCATTAAAATGTTCTTGGATTCTTTCTATTTGACGATAAAATAGATGTGCTGAAATGCTTCATCAATTGCCATGAAGTAAATGCTTCTATGGAGTTTTCATATGAGTAAAACTTATAATTCACTCCTAGGCTGTGAGCGGTTTCACAGACTGTTTGTATGGTTGAGCCTTGAGTCTTTTTTTAAAACCAACAAGCAGTATTTTCAAAAGGTAGCTAATAAACATGAGACTGAACATATTAATTGACTTGACTTTTAATTTTCCTCCTGGTCTCCATGCTTGTGATCTGTGCAATATGTGGAGCCCAGTCTGTAGAGCACAGTTTATTTAAGTAGCCCCAAAAGTATAATGGGAAAAAATAATGCATCCAATCAATAAAAATTCCTTTTCTGAACCAGTTGTGTGAAGAGTTGACATTGGTTTATTACTTAGTCTCTAGCCACTTCAGTCCTGTATGTTGTTTTATGATCCGTAGATATATCTTGTATATACAAAGAAAAGGTTTCTGGGCCGGACCAGTCATGAAATTAATTCAAGCCCCAATGGGGGATGACATCAGAGATGTGGTGGGTTTCTAAGCTGAAATAAACCAAGAGAGGGCCCTGGAGAGGTTTCATGAGTGGGAGGACTGCAGTGTGAGCAGTGCACTGGGTAGATCCCTGTTGTGTGCATCCCTGAGGCAGAGCTTTGCCAAATGCCTGTGTCCAGTATGCAGTGCCAATAGTCAACAAGGAGGAAATAAGAAGGCTCCTTTTAAAGATTTAATGAACCTTTCACCCCCTCTTATTCTTGATGTTGTGTTCTTCTCCCTCTCCCCTCTGATTTGTCCTCCACTCCCACCCACAGCGTGGCTCTGATTCTGCCTCTGGATAAGGTGGTCTCCATGCAGTTCTCCCAAGTGCCCATATTTGCCTTTCACTCACCAGGTCAGAATGTGGTCTTTGGGTGTGTAGGAGGAATTATTCCCTTTCTCATATCCAGCTGACTATGGCTGCTGCCTCCATGGACAAGCCAAGTCTTTGTCAGCCAAAAGGATGAACAAAGACTTTTTTCCTTTCAAAACTTCTTGATAATGAGAAGAACCTGTGAGCTGGTCCTTGGAGGAACCCCAGCAGGAGCTGTAGAATCACAGTCGGGCTGGGTTTACCTCTCCATTCCTGTATCTCTGGATTGAAAGAAAAGCTTAGATGAGTTTGGCAAAAAATATCAAAGTCAAGGGAAAGGGTAAAGGGGTCTGTACATCTATGAGGGCATTAATTGCTTAATGAAAACATCACTGCAGAGGTGGTGACCAGTGTCCTCTGCTGTTCTCTTTGGTTTGACTGTTGTGATAAATGCTTAAAGAGATTGAGTTCCAGCCTCTTTCTGTGGATGCTGATTCTTGTATGTATTTAGGGTGGATCACATGGAAACTACACAACTTTAAGGATCTAATTTAGTTACACGCTTAAAAAAAACAAACCAAAATTGATTTGGAGGGACACAGGCAACGTGGTGACCTTTTTCTTCCTGTTGGCCTACTGACAACAGCGTGGGTGTGCTGAGGAGAAGCAACACCATAACCATTACAAGCAATACTGTCCTGTCTCTCAGCCTTTGCAAGATCTGGATCCTCATTCCTGCAGGTTGCAGGACCAGTCTTGGATTCCCAATTGCTTTAGCTCTTCTGCTATGGAAATAGACCGGTTCTGAGGGCTAAAATTTGAGAGGGGAACACAGAGGAAATACCATGCTCCAGAGGAAAATCTCCAGCAAGGTACCAGTAGTCCCTTGTTCTCCAAGAATCTTGGAGTTGATCAGAAAATCAAGTCTTTTCAGTCATTGATTTCACCTCAGATATGGACACCAACCTTTTGACAGCCTGTGCCTTAATAACCACTACTAATGATCCTTGGACAACATAGATCTGCTCTTGAGATGAATAAATGCCTGTCAATGTCTCTGGGCATGTAAACACACCAGTTCCTCTAAAAAAACAAATGGCAGAAGTAATGCAGTTGGTTGAGTTTTCTGAAACAAAGCCACAATGAGAGAAGCCAATGCAGAGTGTAGGTGCTGTGCTGAAGGCTGCCTATACTTGCTATTACTGCATGAGGCAATTCTGTGTCAAGGAAGCAACAGGACTTCCCAGGGACCCAAGGGGACCTTAAGCTACTGCAACCACAGAGCAAATAAAAAAAATAAAAAATAGAGAAAAGATAGATACTAGTTACTGTGTACCCATGGCTTGGAGAAGTGAGATTTCCTGTGCTCTGTTATGGGTCAATAAAGAAAGCACAACAGATGGTTGTTGGGTTGAGTCTGAGGAAAGAAACTGCAAATGGGACTGTGCCTTTGAGCCTTTGAAAGGCAAATATGAGAGGATGGGTCATAGCTCTGTTCTGCTGTGGCACGTTGGTAAGTGATGAGAGAAGTGTTCCTGCAGTAAAAATGGCAAAAGATCAAGTCTTTCATCGATGATGCGAGGGCAAGACTTTAGCAGAGAGGTGACTAAGATCACTAGCTACTCTCATGCTTGCAACAGCTCAAGAAGTGATCTGGTTCTCCAATAAGCAGGACACGCACCAGCACCCGCTGGTGAGGGTGACTCAGATATTTGGAAAATGACTTTCCTTAAGTGATGGTTTTAGTGAGCCTTACACTGAAACTCCCAGTTTTGCAAATGTCAGTTTTGCTGATTGTGTGTGACTTGTGCTTGGACAGAGAGGCAACAGAAATGCAGAGAGGGTTGCCCAGACATCTAGTGAATGCTCAGAGAGCAAACTGTGGTCTTTGTCATGAAGATGCCTTATATATTGGGCAAATCTGTTTGGCAGAATACGAACATTTTGTCATGCAACGTGACCACTGCACGTTTTTCTCTGGTAAGCCCAGTGGCAAAATAACAGCCATATGTCTAAGGAGAAGCCTTCTTAGCACTTTCAGAAGAAACTTGGTGAAAAAGTGAGATCCTAAAAATGTTTTGGGAGTTGCTGTTAGTCAAATTGATAGTGACAGAGCAAACAATTCCCTGTGTAATAAAGACATTTTCCCCCTGTCAATGGACTTCTTGCCAGAGCTCAATGACAGAGAATACATTGAATTGACAAAAAGTCCCAGATTTACGGAGTGTAACTGAAGGATAGTTTTCAACATTCGGGTTTTCCACCACAATCTGAAAAATCTTTGATTAAAAAAAAGGAAAAATGAAAGAGGGAATTTCCTCTTTTATCTTTCTGCCTCTAATTTTTACCAGTTTTCTTGGAATCTTTGTAACTTTCGGGATTAAACTGAGCTCTGCATGTGCATTTTCTGTTAATACAATTAACAAATGCTTGTCTTTCAGCTCTTTTAGTAAGCAAAAGAAAACACAACAGGATTAACTTTGCTATCCTCCATTGAAAATTAGTTCCCATACTGAGCAGTAAACACAGCCATGGAATACGTGGTACTTACTTAATACACTGGAAAAATATTCTTTGTTGGACTTATGCTCTCTTTCCTAAATTATTTTGCTTGTTGTTTCATTGGGTTTGGTTGAGGCTTTTTTGGTTTGGTTTTGTTTCGTTTTTTTGTTTCAGCCAGAAGGGACAATGAACATAATTTCCATATACAAACTGGACACATAGATTTTTTCCAGTAACTTTAATGAGAGCCAGGCTTGTGTAAGAAATCTAAGGGTGAGTTTTTTCCTGCTCCCTCTCACGTCAAAAGAAAAGTTTTCCTTGACTTCATTACTGCTAGGTGAGGATGGAGTAGGATATTGAGAAATAACACTCTGAGAGGAAAAGTAGCATCAGCAAGATGCTATAGTATCGTTCTCTTATCTCAGGTCACTATTAAATTTATATGAATGTAAATCACTAATTGCGCTAATATTTTGCAAAGTACCTAGTTTTTTTTTACCAGCTATTTAATGAAGCAGAGGAGTAGTAGCAATGCAGCAGAGGAATCCTCCCAGTGTTTTTATGCAAGTTTTATCAAGTCTAGAAAACCCACCGAGTTGGAAAGACTCCTGCCCTTCATTAATGCAGTAATGCAACAATGAATAAGTCAGCGTGTCCTTCAAACTCCCAGGAGTCTTCCAGGCCTATACACAGTGTGATTGTAAGACAAGGGGAAGGAAGGCAGGGAAGTCCTAAAGATTAATCAGATAATGAGGGAAATTCTTTAGACCTGAGCACAAGGTCTTTTCCCTCCCCAGCCTTGCAGAGAACTTGCAGAAGCCGAATTGCACCCGATTTGCAGCAGAGATAAGGATGCCCTGGCCATGGCGAGACATATGACAAACACAACTTTATCTCCACCGCCACACGCAGGCCCAGGATCTGTAAGCAGTCATCACTTAGACGTCTTGCAGGAAGGATTTGCGAGATGAGACACCTCCTCCTGCCCCCTCTTTCCCAGCCTTAGAAGTCCCCGGGTCACATAAGCAGGGCCTTGGAAGAAACAGGAAAAACGCTTACCCCAGGTATGGGCCGGGGCCTTGGCAGCAGCAGATGAACAAATGACAAAGGAGGAAAACGCTTGGTTTTGACTGTTTGTTTTTTCTTGTTTGTAGAATTTGCTTCTCAAAGCTACCATTGGAGAGAAATTTCACTCTGTGTGTGCCTTCCTGTAGGCCTGGCAGGAAAACAGAGACCAAAAGAAAGGAAAAAAAAATCCTGATGCTGGAAACATCTGGATTTTTATACGTGCTTAACATCTCAGGAGAGTCTGTTTTTGTTTGTCCTTCTTGCCAATAAATTCAATGCTTTTCCCTGAAACATATGGGAGCAGGAAATATATATTGAAGACAAGTATTCCTGTTTAAACTCAGGCTTGGGTTATTAACAGCAGTGTGGTTGTGATGAGAAGGAGCAAGATGATAAACTTTATGAGCAATATTATGCTATCTCCCAGCCTCTGCAGAGTTAGCTGTAATCATTGTGCAACCCAGACCATCAAAGGAAAGATAAGATCAGATAAGCAAAATACTGTAGTGATTTTGCTTCAATGCTATTTAAGTTATAATTATTACTTCTCCAGTCTTTGGCTAAAATGGGGATAAAAAAATTATTTATTTACACACACACATATATATGCATAACTTTGGCCTATCAGACCCCTAAAAAAATGTACTATTCTACCTGAGGAAGCCCTTGGTTAGATTGCTGGTGGCTGTCAGATGGTTTAATACACAAGCAGGCAAGATGCAACCTTCACATATGGAGGAAGCCACCTGCAGATGGAAGATCATGGAGAGAAGCTTTTAGAAAGGCAAAGTCTGCTTCAGGAAACAGCTGAGAGACACCAACATGAGCAATGGTCTTCAGTAGGTGAACACTGATGGAGAGCTTACAGTCATACTGGCTGGGGTGTCCCCATTGCCCACAGGACTTATGATTTCTGAGGCCCAAAATAATCCCGGCTTGGCAAAGTGAATGGGATAGATGACTGGCAAACACTTACTCTGCTGCATCTTGAATGCCCATCCCAGCCTACACTTCCAAATATTCACTATGAAGTGCACTTCTACAAGTTTCATATATCTATAAGATCTGTAAAATAACAGCAATTTGGGTGCTTACCTAAACCTTTTCTGAACAAGACAGAATCCTTCTGTTTGAAAACCAGGGGGTGATCCTATGCCCAGTGAGGTAACTGGGTACTTTATAAATGATTTTGGCTGAAAGAAGCTCATACCCTCACCCTGTAACCTTCTTGAGGTCAAGTTTGCTTCCTATATTTCCAGCACTTCTGCTTCTGGTCCGGAGTGGAACAGACTTTCTTGTGGGTATGTTTGTACTTCCCAGTCATTTGCATGTAATTTTATGCAAACATTTTTATCACAGATCAGTTCACACAACCACAAGCTGTGTTTTTATTTTCTCTGTCAGCTGAAAACTTCATCTACATTGCTTTTTTTTTTCTCTTCTTGCTCCAGTATGACTACATCAAAGTAATTGCACAGGTGCAGACCCTGACTCTAGATGCTCTGCATTTGTGCAGCAAAATATTCTGCTTTCCATGTACCTTATGTTGGTCTGAGCCTGGGCATCTTATACCTTGCCGGCACCAGCCCTTTTGGAACTTCAGTGAAATGTATGCATTAGCATAATTGCAACAGAGCAAAACTTGGGCAGGCAAGCATACCTTTAAGACATTTCTTGTCATGGGAGAGAGGTAAATTCTTTACAAAGCAAGCAGTACTTGTGTTGGTGGATCATTTCTTCAGAGGGCTAGAATTAAAAGATCAAATAATGCTATAAAATCTTCCATTTGCCAGTCAATGGCATACATTCATTTGAAGTGCCTCTGCAGTATCTGTCCAAAAATGGATGAGAGGATGAGAGGTGGTGCTGGTGGGAACAGAGGGTGAAGGAGCAGGATCAGGCCACCCAGAGACCCATTGTGGAAATGGAGACCACAGCCTTGTGCAGAGTGTGGTTGAAAACCTCTCTTTGCCGCTCCAGAAAGCAGCAACCCCTCAATTTCACAGGTAACAAGCAGTGGTGATCCAGAATGCAGAGCTCAGAGCAGATCAGGGTGGTGAAAAACATTAGCAAGCTTCAATTTAAAACTGGTGGGTCGGAGCTGACACGTCCACAAGAATAAAGCTTATTATATGGTATCCACTTCATCTAATTCTCCTGGTTGATTAAATACTAGCTCTTATCTCACAGAACACTGGAAGTTGTTGCTACATCACGTGTGGACTTATCAATAACTAATTCCCAGTTGGGGAAATATGTATTTCACATATGTATACACACACGTAATTGAATTCATTGCTTAATTTAAAATGTGCCTGATCTGAAGTGAATGCTTAGATTTTTTCACTCCTCCTTCTGGTGACTCTTACCAGTTTCAGTTACAAGAAAGTAGAAATTCACCCTTTGAAGATGCCAAAATCTGGCACAATATGAGATAATGACTCCCTGGATGAGCCTGGAAATGCCAAGTTTCAGCCCACTGAATTTCTCTCTCCCAACCCAATTTTAAATCCTAGGAAACAGGCGTTTATGGTGGATCTGCTGAGGCAGCTCTCAGTGAGCTGTAAAAGCACAGACTGCACCACGATGCCATGAAGGGCCGGGAACTGCTTATGGAAAAGTTCCATGTTTTCACACGCAAAAAAGGAGTGCAAGGTCTTTGTTAGCACAGCCCTGAGTATTTCACGTTATGGCTCCAGGAAGAGCAGCACATTTAACACAGCGCTGTGATCATGGACAATGCAGCTGCATTCACCCAGTGGTGGATGGCCATAGGAAAGGGGATCACGATTAACTCCATCGGTGCTGAATGATGCACCTAGCCTGTGCTCCAGCTAATGTTTCTTTTTAAATATGCACAATGAAATAAAAATGAAAGCATGTGGCATGTCAGGACTTTTTTTAAATAGGGTTATTAATGTAAATGGTTTGTGGGTTTCTTTTTTTCTGAAAAGTTATCAGAGCCAAGGCATGAGCATGTGCTGCAGGATCTGAGCTGCACCATCAACCTCTTTAATGTGACCCTGAACTACTAACCACAAGTACAGATCAGGATATGCTGGAGTGTGCTCTACAAAGGAATATTCACAGGGACTCAACTCAGTCTTAAGATTGTATTCACCATCATTTCTTTAATTCACATTTCTGCAAGTTAAACCACACCAGAGAAAGAAACTGCTCCACCTTAGTAGAACTAATTCATTTTTAGTCCCCCCCCCCTTTTTTTTTTAAAGATTTTAGTAGGGTGAAGTTTCCTGAGTTGTTGGAATGGAACTGGGAAGCTTTTTGATCCAGGAGCAAATGGGTTAAAAGAGCTTCATAGTTTAAAGCTCTGCTTTGCTCATCCTTAATGGAAACTCAGGGACTGAATTTAGAACTGTGTTTGTTGAGAACAAGGAAAAAATCGTCAGAGAGAAGGCTGGCAAAGAGAGATGGTATGCACAGGAATGAAATGCGGTTGGGTGCCACTGTGCAGGGCAAGTCTGAACTATGTATGTGCGTGTAAGAATTTGTAGTAGTCTGTGTGCTGGCAAAAGAACTGGCAACCTGCCCTAAAATACCTAATAAGCTCCTCCTGAAGTTTTGAATCCCTCCTCAGTGCTCAGCGACAGCGGAGAACTTGATCCTCATTTTAAAGCATCCCTAAGTTAGGTGTATGTGGGCTATATATGAGGTGGCATTCAGACTGAAAAAAAGAAAAAAAAATCAGTTTGAACGTTAATAGAACTGGGGACCATGTGTGGCATTCAGAATCAGCTCACCCCACATCAGAATTTGGGAATGCCTGGAGATGGGCCTTGTGCCTACTTCAGAGCTGGGGTCCAATTTTAGATGCCTTCTCAGTCCCCAGGATCCATCACTGTTTGCAACTTGCATTTCATGATTCAAACCTACATAGGTTTTGCTGCATAGAGACACCAAATAATCTGTGCGAGTTCCTCTGAAAGCTGCTCCCTCAATCTCTAAATGCACAAGAGATCTTAAAGTTCCCTCCTAAGAAAGAAGTAAGCCTGGCTGGCATCACTCAGTGGTTTCTTTACTTTTTGCAGTAACCAGCTGGCTAGTTCAGCTTTGGTCACAGTCTTTGCCAATTTAGCTAATAAATTGACAGCTTAAAGTCTCAACAGAAGAGCAATGGCAGCAGTCTAACCCATTTGCTCCCTGTCTTAATCAACACTCTTCTGTGTTGCTGACTGATGGTTGCCCATGCTGTAAGCTGAATGTACTGCAAGAGCTGAGGAAGGCTTCAACTGAGGGCATCTGTGGGTAGACCAATCTACCCAGGCTTGGTCTGTCTGGATGCCCTGAGGTATCCCTGCCACGAAGTTTCTGAGCAGTCTTCATCCACACATGGGTTTGCATGAATGGCAGGTGTGTCTGGCTGGAGAAAGGGCTCTGACTTGCTCTGAATGAACAGCGTTCAATACCTAAAGACACTGAAGACAAGATTGATAAGAGGAAGAGAGGACATCTCAAAATAGCATTTCTCATGTCATATGGACTCATGGAAAGCCCCTGATGGCCTGGCATCAAGGGTTTGTGTTACTAGATCTGTTTTGCACAAGTCTCTAGTGAAAGCCATGGGACTTCTGCAGAATCCTTGTAAGAGGAACAAACTTGATTGACAAAACTAAAAACAGCTATGCTGAGAGCTCTCCATCTGCCTCTGATGGCCTCACATGGCACTCACAGAAAAGCATTTATCCTCCTATTTATTGTAACTGTATAAATGCATCTTTATATAAGAACCAGCAACAGCTGAAAAAGTCTCTATCTTAGGAAAATCACATGCATTTAATAGCCTTCCAGGAAAGTATCACACATAGATTGAACAAGATCATTTAGCCAAGTAGCACTTAATTACAGCCAGCAGAGTGGCACCCAAACTCCATGGAGCTCCTCCATGGGGGAGCTCTTCTTCCTTGGACAGAGATTGTAAAAACCAATGGGACTGTGCAAATTCAGCAGGCCTTTCTCAAGCATCAATGTAGGGGACCTGTATTGAAGGCTCTTGTATTTTCCAGCTCTTCATCACCCATGCTCAGCTTTTTCCATACCTCAACAGACGGGAACTGCACCCACAAGGAGAATTGCACTGAAGACTATGCAGAAGCAGTGTGAGACCTAGAGGTGGTATTAACTAGCTGAGACAGTCAAAGAATACACCAATCAAGGTGTTTCCCTCTACTAATTAAGGTCCTGTGAGGTATCATCTATGTTTTAATGCTTTCCTTACCCACAAGATCTTCCCAGAAGGCCACAGTGGAAAAACATCTGCCTTCCAGCAAGCTTAAAACTTTTTATCCACCTTCACTGAAGCAGTTCAAAGCAGCTGTCACCTCCCTAAAACTGAGTGGAACATTTGAGTGGTTGAACTGAAGGCCAAAGAGGCTAAATTAGTATTATTTTTAGCCAAAGTTTGCTACCACTCAGCAGAAAACTGCCAGTCCAGCCAGCATACTGTTTCATATATAAATATACAGCAGCTCTCGGTGCTCAATGGTAGGCTCTCTGTGAGATCAAGGGAGCAGTGAGAAGTATTGTACCTTCACTGTGTGTCCAGGAGACATCACATGACTGGGATGTAGGAGAGTTTTTGGGAGAAATTGCCCTCACAGACAAATGACAGAGCCTGTCCTCAGCAGTGCAGTGCAATCCCTCCTGGTGCCTGGGGGCAACAGTCCCTTGGTAAGGCAACTGAAACAGCTCAGCATGGCTTAAGGGACTGACCCAGCCCAGCACCCCAGGAAAGGACTCAGTGATGGGAGCAAAGGGCCTGCAGCATCTGTCACAGGCACCTGCATTAGTGCCTGAGTCACCTGTGACGGCACCAACTCTCACTTCTCAAAGATGGGAGGACTCTGGGCTCCTGAGTCACCTGCTGCCCTCCCCCTGCTCCATCGCTGGGGCTTGCACCAACTAAGCCCTCCCACTGACGTTTCCCATCAGCATCCCCACAGGGCTGGGCTGCCAGTGCATACAGGGGGACCAGGTACCCCAGGGGAGCATCCAATGGCTCTCTCACTGTTTGCAGCTCTGGCTGCTGTGAGGTAGGGATGAGGAATGCCAGATATAGATGTTTGTAGACAACTTTAGTGTTGGTTAGTTTCTGTGATACTGAATATCAACATTTGTGTCCCCTGAGTTCTTTGCCTTTCAGAACAGGACGCCTACTCATTAATTAGTTCAGGCTTTTACCCAAAGGGTTATTTTGGGGGTAGGCTTAGCGTTGCAAAGTGCTCAGCCTGTGCTCTGACCAAGTAGTTTGCTGTGAATATGGAGTTGACTTCAAGTCATTTAGTTCATTTATTTAAGTGTTGATTTGTAGCTGATGCACCCACGGGTAATGCTGACAGCAGCTCCAATTTCTTCATTAAAATACAGTGAAATAAACACAGCCCTCACACCTTGTCTTTCCTTAGCTGTAACCTGCTCACACAAGGAATAGTCATAGCATCACTGATGACAGCTCGGGCCACTCAGCAGTGGTATCACTCTTATCTCTGGTGTTTCTGGATGGCATCCAAGACAACAGAATACCTGGGACGCCACCGAGACGAAAGATGCTGTCAGTATCTCTGCAGACACAGGAAATCTCCTGCTCAATGTAGGGCATGAATGAGATCGTTGGTATGGGCACAAGACCTCCTGGCATAGATCTGGACCAGTGCTGGAAGGATGGCTCGGCCCTGGGGAGACTGAAATTCTGGTTCCTGGCCCCGCTGCTGTCCCTTGTGGTGCCTCAGGCAAACTGGGTCACCATCCCGAGGTCTCAGCTTTCCCTCCACTCCTTTCCCCAACTGTTTTATTTATTTCAGATACCATTTTGCCCTGTGTGAGCACCTCACAAGTTTTAATAGCCCCTTGTAACACCACTGGCCACAGTAAGTAAAAGTTCCCATAAAATTATCTGTATGTGCTCCAGTCAGGAATTAAGGAACATGGAAACTGCATCGTTCCCAGTGGCAGTGTGCAAACTCTTTACTCCTGAATAACTCAAAGATATAAATTCAGAGAGAGGAAACTGAGGCAATGACAAGTTTTTGCAAAATATCTATGGTATGACAGAGAACTAGATCCAGCTCCCCAAAGAGTCAATTTAATGCACAATTCACTGGACTATTCTTCCTCTTTAGCCACATAAACAGTGAATTTGTCAGGGCCTGGACAACTTGCACAGCTCCCCGCTGCTCTCGTGATCATTGTGGTGGCTTCCTTGTAAAGTACTTCTTGCACCCCTAAGTTCTGGATTCTCCCACAGCAGTTTATAAGGCTGGCATTTGACAAGTGCATGGGAGAGATTAGGTTCCCCAGGTTCAGCTGTGCTTTGGAGCACGTTGCTCCTTAGAGCCATGGCCATGCTGTGGCTGCAGGCAGGGCCTCACGGCTCTGCTCCAGGACCCCATGCTGCGGCAGTGGCTCAGTCTAGACAAGGAGACACGTGGCAGAGGCATTGCAGGGGGTGGAAATACTGCGGCAGAAGGGTGTAAGCCAAAAACTAGATGAGTAAGTTTCACTTACAGATCACATGAGGTTCAGTGGTTTGCTGTCACTGCTGGGAACCATACAGAGTATCGTTTTGGGTCAAGCACTGACACAGGGAAAGCTAAAAGCTGGCAAAAGCAGCTTCCTTCCACCAGCTGCTAGGACAGTGGAGCACTGGGTAAAGGCTTTGGTGAGAAGATGGACATCTTGTTAGGCCATGGCACTCCTCTAACCAGTGCAGAAGTATAACACAGCTGTAGATGCCTGTGCATGACCATCAGATGATGAGTTTGGAGGGTGTACATGCAGCTTACACAGATTTATGAGATGCTAGCAGGAGACTGGACCAGCTGACTGCAGGAGTGTGAGGTGCTGTTTTTTTTGTACAGAGAGGGAGCTGCAGCTTGTCCCTCTGCAGGGACCAACATTTTCCCTTTCCCTCCTCATGGGCACTGTGCTGCTGCATTGCTGCTCTTGACTTATGAGAGTTGACTCCCAGTGGTTGTGATATGTACTGGGCTCCTTTGGGAAGAAACATACTACAGAGCAAATAGTCATACTGGGAATAGCAGAAGCCGTGTCTAACACTGTGACATTGAGAACATCACTCATTAACGTTGTTTCCTCTCACTTATTGTTACTACAATTCAAACTAGAACATCAACTCAAGGAATTGTCCCTAAATGTTTGTGGAACAACTTATTTTATCTGTCTCAGAGTTATCTGGTTTGGGTTGCTGTCACTGTCAAGACAACAGATAAAATGCATAAGAAGTCTAGTCCTAGCTACTAGTTCCTATCCACCCCTGCAATTTGAGTTTCTATCTGTTCATAGATTCTAAAATGGCTGATCTCCAGGTGAAACCAGTTTCTAAATCAGAAAGAACATTGGGTCCCCTTAAACCATGAGCAATTTAAAAGTTCTCTTCCATCACAACAGCCCTGACCTGGACCGCCTTCTTTAAACTGCCTCCAGAGCATTCTGTTTCATAACCAAATTGTTCATTATCGTTGCTCTCTCCAAACCACCTTTTCCTGCTTGCCGAAGTTAGAATCACAAAATCATAGATCATACAATGGGACTCTTAGGGTTTTTTTTTTTGAGATGTGGATGCACAGAAGCAGCATTGATGTCTCATTTTGGCCATTCTGTGTCTGAATGACATCTGTATGGGAAAGCTGGTGACAACAGAACTGTGTATCTTGCGATAAAAGCACTTCATATTAATTCTGTGTTTATAAGTGCATGGTAACATCAAGCTACTTTAATTATATGTTTTCCTGCCCCTTCTCTTTCATCTTTCTGTAACTTTGTCAAGGTTGTAAACACACCTAGGCCTTAAGGCTTCTTCAGCAAGAATTGCTTTCAAATCCATCTACGCGTTTTCCTTCTATGGAGTTCAGTGTTCTGTACTTCTTCAAATTGCAGGGCCACTGTAAATGCCTGACAATAATGTATGTGTATTAAGCATATACTATGAAAGCAGAATCATGCGACAGCATTAGCAAGCATCTCTGATGAAAGATGAACATGGAGGCTGCACGAGGCTTTCTCACATGTAGTTTGAGAGTGTAGGCAGACTTTCCATTGTTGTGATGTTCTAGTTTATTGAAACCTCACTGAAATATCAGCTTATTTCACAATGGGTTACCATTATTCACAGACCCATTCTTCGTGTGTTAGGCTGACAACATATATGAAGGTTTCCTGTCCCATACTGGTTTGCTTCTGAAATTGTTTGTTTTAATTTGCCTTCTGGGCTTTTTGGGTCAAGTGTATGTAGAATTGATTCACTGGGAAGACACAGGATTTTTCTGCAATATAAGTATTATCCTTCAAGAAATCCAGGCTGCTCAAAGATGCTGCCCCTTTAAACAAGACACGAAAAGAAATCAACCATCGCCTGGATAATGCCATTCTCATCAACATGCAAGAAGCTTGCTTGTCTGTCACGTCGCCCACATCTTCTCAATCACTCCCTTTCATTTATCCTATTATGCCCCTATTTTAACTCATGCTGTGGCTGATACTCAATGACAGGCAGAAGAAATCCAGCTGAGCATCATCACTCCTCTGCTTCCCCACTGGAGAGGCAGTGTAGGACCTTACCTGATGAATACTCATGCAGCTGGTGGAGTGGGAGTGGGGAGAGACTTTTTACAGCTAAAGGAAAACACAGAGGAATTTGGGTGATGAGAACTGTTGTAGGCAATTGTTTTTCTGACTTTTCCCCCCTTCTCCATGTGTGAAGAGACAGTAGGTGTTTCGCAAGCACTCGCAGTTTGGAAGACATGATCATAAACCCTGACTAATGTTTGTGGTTGGTGGGTCTGTGGCAACGTGTCAAAGCAAGTGCTAATTACTATGGTTATTGCTGGTATTTTATTATTTAATTTCACTGCATTAGTGTGGCATTAAAGGGCACTAATCCAGAGGCACTGCCCCATAGGCAGGACACTATCCAAACACAGAACAAAGCAACGGTCCCTGCTGCTAGAAACTTGCAACCTAAGTACTGGTATGTTGACTCCTGACACGTAACCTTAAGGTGTTTGAGCCTCCAGCCTCCAGGGATCCCAGGCCTCGTACTAGTCTATGTCTGAGCGCACTGGGGCTCAGTGGTTGAGCAATGGTGCTGCTGACCCAAGTTGCCAAACCAGGAGGAGGTATCAGCCCAGGTATTTGCACATGCACGTGGGGAGAACTGTGGGAAAACAGCGGTTCTCAAAGATAGTCACAGAATCACAGAATCACAGAACG
>NW_010181346.1:0-4231 GCF_000695765.1 Mesitornis unicolor
GAGGTTTCTTACTGCTTCTTGCTGCCCACGGCGCCGGGCGGGGGGAGGCCCTATTGCTGTAGCCAGCATGGGTGCAGAGGACACGGTACCTACCTCGGAGAGTTGTCAGGCCTCAGTAAATGTCCCTTTCCTCCGCTTTTCACGCTAGAAAGGGATTTAACTTTGTGCTAATAATTTTAACAGTATAAAGTAAAGATATCTTCTACTGTAGTTAGTCACATGTGTGGTTATTAAAGCTGAGCCATCACTGTGATGGAAATAATAATTAATATATGGTTAATAATGACCAAAGTGGTTTTATGCTGCATTGCCACGTTGCCTTTCCTGGCACTCCTGCAGATCAAGGGTGATGGGGACCTCCCCACTGCCAGGATACACCAGCCCCACAGTGCGATAAGGAATGGCAGGTTGACTGTCCACATGCTGGCAATGGGGTCATCAACATGAAAACATGTAATGTGGATGCAGTGGTTTGATTTGCTCTGGAGATTTTCCCCATTTCTGATTGGGAAATCTTCATTTTTAAAAGTTTGTGTGTGTGTAAGAATTTTTTTTTTTCATTTTCTGTGCTCTTGAAGAGAATCTATGCACAAGAAATGTGTGTTCCTGCATCTGGAATATGCATGGCTCTTTTATACATTTTTCAATATGAGAGGAGTTGGCTTAACTGAATAAATAACAGGCAGTAACTATGGCAGCAGTTGGTCCAGAGAATACTTAATATATGTGAGATAACTTGACTTGCTCACATGAGAACATCTGAACTTAAACCACTTTTTATTTTCTTACCCATTCTTCCAAAGCAGCTTCTGAAACCAACACGAACAAAAAGGGAAGAATGCAACTAGCAGTAAGGTCATGAAACTGGTCCTTGTAACAGCCAGCCTGTTACCAGGCTTAGCAAGGAGTCCCAGAGAATGGCCGTGAAAATAAACATCAACTTTGTTGATGTGTTTTATATTGGAAACACATTGTCGATGTGTTTTATATTCCTGACTGTGAGGTTATTATTTTGAGATGTGATTTATTTTAATTCAGCCCACCGCAGAGTCAAAAACTCCTGTATGGTGATGATACTAAGAATATATTTTCCAAGCTGTGGGCTGAAATAGTTTAAGAGATAGTTAAGATAAAAGTTTTGTGACAGTTATGGACTGAGACTAACCTTATTGGTTTTATTACTGTTCCTGAAGCCCATTCTTGAGATATTTGAAAGCTTTCCACACAAATGTTTATCTGAAATATAAATGAGTCATCCAAATGTGGTATTTGTTACCTGAATGATTTTAAAAATATTTCTGAAATACCATGTTCCAATTAATTCCATTTTAGGAGCTGTATTAGAGCTTAGACTTTTGAAACAAATGGGATTGTGAGTGATGACTTCTGAAAGAGTAGTGTTAGAAGGGGAAGTTTCTTTTTCATGAAGACAGATACAACCGAGAGCATGGCCTACGTGTTGTGGCCCATGGCGGAGTAAAGGAAGAAGACAGTGATTTTTCTGTTCATGGTGTCTTCTCCCTCTTTGTTGACACCATCCAAACAAATAACTGTTTTCATCTGGATGCCTGCTTCATACAAGCTCAGTTAAATGATCCCTGTCTGTCATGTAGCTTACTGAATGCTCATCTGATGTTAATTGATCTTTCACCCTACCTATCCAGCTGAAACAGTGGTTTAAGTAGAGGGAAGATGATCCAGGCTGTGCAGTCTCTCAGCCATCCAAGTTCCCTGACAAAATCATGTGCCACCTCCTTCCTTAGTGGCAAAGGGTCACAGGCGTGGAAGTTGAAAGGTTGTTAAATGTCTCATTTCTGTGTCATTGTGAATCACAAGTGTGTATTGCAAGGAAAAATCCTAGTGTTACGGCAAGGGGGGGGGGCGGGAATAAACATTTTGTAGTAGGCTCCAGTAGTAGTGAAGTTTTCTAAAATTATGTATTTTATTGAAAAAAAAATTCATCCACAGTAAATTTTCATTGAAAGCTTTTTATGTGGCACTTAAACACTCAAGGCTGGGTGCCCTTCCTCCTCTTCAATTACGCAGTTTGGGTAAATTATAAGCAGTTATAGTTTTCCAATTAAACTTATACGCATCATAAGGCAGATGCATTGTATTATGAATAGACTATAAAGAATCAAAGTTTTTGTTTAAACAATGGCATTGCATATAAAGCCATAGAGAAAGTTTATGAAAAAAACCCCCATGTATACAAGTGAACAGGATTGTGATCTCACAGGCTGTGATGTTGTTATTTTGCTGTGCTACAGTGGCTGTGGTCCCACAGCACATGTCTCTGTAGGGGTATGAGTCCTCCCAAATCTGTCATAGTTGATAGTGGTGCAATTCCTATTTTTAGATTGCAAGAAGAAAAGAAAGATAATTTTATTTTCATTTTTTCCTCAAGAGGAAAGTTTTGCTTTTCAATGCCTACATTTTTTAAAAAGAAGATTTTGAGTGAGTTCAAGTGATTTACGCGTTTGTTTCCAATGCATCATTGAATAAGAGAACCAGCTCTGAAGTCTGTGTAGATTCCCTTATACTCACTTTAGAAGGAAATAAACTAGAATTAATTAAAAAAATGAACCATACTGCAGGTAAACACGTCCTGTATTAACAGCACCAGTAGTAATCTGCATCTTAATTCTTTTGTTGCTTTTTGGAGGGTAGTTTTTACAATGCTGGATATTTTGTCACTCGTACTTTCCTTTCAAGCTATCATATCCCATGAGTTGCTTTTCTTACCAAAACAGTAATTATCAGTACTTGTGACTGCTGAGATACCCCCTGCTTCAGATACTCCTTGACACATACAGGAAAAGAGTCCGGTACGAGTAATGCACCAACAGCCAGGAAGGGTCAAGTATGGCTAATAGGCACATGGTGGAAACTCAGCCCACAACATCTCACTGGGCAATTGCCCAGTTTGGACACAGGAGCTGATACCAATGCTTCCGTCTTTCCAGAGTTCAGGATGCTGTATGACAGTATGTGGGCTAGGAAAGCCTGCACCTGGGCATGCACCACATGCATTTTGTCTAGATAGAGATGTATTTTTTTAAAGCCTTTTATATCAGAAACTTGGCTGCTATATTGGGGTGAAAAGTGTGTTGTAATTTTCTAGGCCAGCTGCAGAAGATCTCTTTGAAGAGCACTTTTGCAGATGGCTAAAGACAGATATTGAGGGAAGAGAGGGGTAGTTCACAGCTGAATTCCCCTGTGACCGACTATTTTGATGCTTTTTAGACCTACTTGTCTTTAAGGTGCCTCAGTCCTAACATGGGCATATTTATTATTTGGAATATAAAGAAATGAAATTAATCTCATGGCTATAAAACTTGGAAATAACAACTAGAGTTTGAACTTGTACCCAGTGTACCCCTTCTTGGTTGTATTTGACAACTTAAAAGAAGCAAGTACAAGCTGTTGCGTTCAAATAACATTTATCTCAAGAGCGCTAATCAATGCGCACTTTGTTATCTTGATCATGTTGTATAATACATGGGCCTAAAAGCATCTGAAATCTGTGGGCTGTCTTTGGCATTGTATTTCTCATTTTTCTTTTCTGTCTTTCCAATTTGCTAAGTTTGCTGGAAATTTCATATAAAGACATGAACAATTCATGCATGCAGAACATATTGACTTCTGTTTTTCACTAACATTCATTGACCTTTTAGGTCAATAAATTTTGAAGTTGACTTAAGAAGTCAATAAGCCTTATTTTAATTTAGATTAAGTTTTAGTCTGATTCAGCACTCTGCTTCCTTTTTTATAAATAATAAAAAAAAGCTTATAGCAATTTATTATTGAGTGGCATGTCAACTAAGAACTGTTTCTTATAGGTCTAGGAATCCCTGGCTGGATTATATTTTTTGCTGTATTCCCAAGACACTATTTGAAAGTGACATTCCAGCCTCCCAGTGCGTACCCTGTCCCTCTCAATTGCTCTGACATCAATTGTAGAAAGTGATACAGATAATTAAACAAAACCATGTGAATTTCAGGAGCAAATGTTTTCCATCACGTTGGAATTTCACCTTACATGAGCAAATTTGACTTAAATTACATTTCCATCTGACATTATTAATTCCATCAAGGAATCTTTGTGTATTATTAATTACAGTTACCAATTATATTATTTCATCTTTCCTTTCCATTGGAGCTTCAATAAAAATTCATCAAGTGAAGGACATGATTATCATAATAATTTTAAAAATCCACCTACACTCTT
>NW_010181346.1:4262-35667 GCF_000695765.1 Mesitornis unicolor
CACCACATACACACAAAAATGTTAATAGCACTGGAAATCATGCATGTGAGAGTATACTTGTCAAAGTTTTGTGCACAACACATCTGGCAGGAAAAAGGAAAGGAGCTTCTCCTCTCCTGCATTTTTGGTTTAGTGCCATGGATGCTTTCCTTTGATGAAGTAATTTGGCAGACAGGTTCTTGCAGAAATCAGTGCAGTGGTATTAACTTAAAATTTTTGTGCTTTTTCAGTCTGTTTAGTTCTTTCAAATAACATTACTAGAGCTGAAAAGTCACATTAAGTAGCCATATTTTGACCTTACGGAATTTTGACCATGCAGTTTTGGTCAGCTATCGCAATGTCACCTTAACTTCACTTACGCTAATGGACAAAAATAGTCTTACTGTTTTTCAGTGGAAAGAAAAAATGGGCATAGAAATTGTCAAATGCTGTTTCACATTTCAGCAGTAAAGTAGTTGGAAAAAAGATAGTTAACTGTGAGGAAATGTGTCACTCTAAGATAGCAGCTTACAGCTGGCAGATTCTAATATTAAGTTTGGAGCTTGAACAAGCCATAAATCCAGGTATCATCTACCACATTTATAGTACTAATTTGATAATATAATAAGGGAAAACACTATAAATTATAAGGAAAAGTATATTTGAGGAAAGATCTGTCATGTATGTAGAGACAATATTCTGCACTGATTTCAAGTGCTAATGCCTGATTTTAGTATTGGCACTCTGGATCTGGGATACACAGAGATTAAGGCTGTAGAGACAGTCCTCTTCATTTTGAATGAAATTCAGTGTATGTTTATCTTTGCATTGAACTAGTACAGCTAAGTTATCTTCCTGTCCATGTAACCCTAGATATTTAATTTTTTTAGGGATTGGAAGTTAGGATGGAAAAATGACGTTGTACATGCCACAGCTCTGTAAGCATTTCTGCCTCCCCGTTCATAGCTGCCATGCTTTTGTGATGAAAACAGAAGCAGCTGAAATCACCAATATATTTGTCAAGTGTTATCATGCATAGGCCGAGAAACTGCTGTCATGTCACTCTGCTATTCATGGAAACACGTACACATAGTTTTAAAGTACCTGCACCTTTGCTTTGACATACCCCTCCATTGCTTTGTCTTGGCATTGCTTTGTGTTGTACTTGTGTAATACACTGGCACATAGTTGTGTTCACCACTGGATAATTCCTTTTTACAACTTTCATTTTGAATGTGTATGGTTGGCTAGTTATTCTTTGATAAAGTTCCTTTTCACTTTCTGTTCAAAATTGCATGATAACTAGAACTAACAATCTTCAAAGGAATCCATGTTATTATAAGAAGTGTTACAGTTTTTCTTCTTTCTCCTAGGCATTGATTTTAAAGTAAAGCCAGTAACGTTTAATGGTACAAGAGTGAAACTTCAAATATGGTAAGTTTTCATTTGTGTCACAAAAGAGAGCCAACTAAATTGCATTACAGCATGAAAAATCTCATCCGCTTTTAATTGTGTGTCTTACTAAAGGGCACTGAAGTGTCTTACTAAATTGTTTCTAATAGCATCCTGGCTTGTATCAGAAATAGTGTGGCCAGCAGGCGTAGGGAAGTGATTGTTCCCCTGTACTCAGCACTGTTGAGGCTGCACCTTGAATACTGTGTTCAGTTTTGGGCCCCTCATTACAAGAGGGACATTGAGGCACTGGAGTGTGTCCAGAGGAGGGCAACAAAGCTGATGAAGGGTTCTGGAGCACAAACCTTGTGAGGAGCAGCTGAGGGAGCTGGGGTTGTTTAGCCTGGAGAAAAGGAGGCTGAGGTGAGACGTTATTGCTCTCTACAACTACTGTTGGTCTCTTCTCCCAGGTAACAGATGATAAGACAAGAGGAAATGGCCTCAAGTTACATCAGGGAAGGGTTAGATTGGAAATTAGGAAACAATTCCTTTACTGGAAGAGTGGTCAAACATGTGAACAGGTTGCCCAGGGAGGTGGTGGAGTCACCATCCCTGGAGGCGTTAAAAAAGCGTGTGGGTATGGCACTTCAGGACATGGTTTACTGGGCACAGTGGTGTGAAGTTGATGGTTGGACTTGATGATCTTAGAGGTCTCTTCCAACTTCAGTGATTCTCTGATTCTGTGATTATGTGTAGGAATCTCTGCATCCTTGTGTTTTATGACTTTTCCCCAAAACCTTAGATTTTTCATCTAAACCAGCTGACTGACAGTGTTAGAGTTTACAAAGGGCTTGTAGGATTTCATCTGACTCCTGCAATGCTTGTACTCGTGAATTTTTTTTATCATATGCATTGTAACAGTCTTGCTAATTTACTATATGTAAAGAAGCAATGGTGGGCTTGAAGTTACACTCAGACTTTAACCACTGATTTACCTTTTCTAATAGGGCTTATAGTTCAAAATAAATTTTCAGTGTATTTCTTTCACTGTTGTATCTGGCACCCAGATTTTCTCCCATCCTTTTCTTGTTCCTTTCATGTTAGGGTACAACATTAAAAATTTGGACAATACTTCGTAAAATAAAGTAATTTTTCTTGGGAGGAGGATTTGGCAGCTTGTTCATGTTTAATTTTTTGTTATTGTTGATTTCTTACAATTTCTTTCAGGGATACTGCTGGCCAGGAACGCTTCCATACACTTAGTACTAGCTATTTTCGTGGCGCACAAGGCTTTGTTCTTGTATATGACATCACAAATCTGGACAGTTTTCAAGGTGTAACAGGCTGGATGAAAGATATACATGAGGTAAATATATCTAACAGTGGTTGACCTCTTAACGAAGGCAGTTAATGAGTTACTGCAATTAATGCTTTAAATGCATGAAATTTATTCTTCTTCCTTGAGTTATATGTTTCTAAGCACAATTTCTAACATCTAAGTTACATTTAACACATTGTGTTATAGTAGTGAAACTGAAAGACAGTGTAGACTACCCAGGACAATCCCTTGGTGATGCAGAAGTGTTTTCTGAAGCACATTTAAAACATAGCTTCCAGTCTGGTTTTGCACATACAGAGTTACGGTGCTTCTGTCACCAGCACAGCTATGCACAAGCCAGTTTCCCTGAGCTTATCTCGGGATTTTAATTGGCTTCCATGTCAAAATTCCATATCTCAATCAGTCCCTTTCCTGGTTTCCTTACTTTAGTGCAGTTACTTCATCCCAAGAATCAAATGAAACAAATCAAATGAAACATCCTTTTCATTTTTGCTGGATATTCCCTTTGAGAGGAAAGTTTCAAGGGGGAGGAAAAGGAGAATCCCTTTTTGGTGGCAGTGAGCTGATTGGTTAGCTCAGCTGCTTATGGTGCTGCAGCCAGAAACATGTGCTCTCAAGCAGCATAGGAAGTGATTCAACAGCACGTGGCTGCCAGACGGGGAGTGTGCTCCTACCTCCCTTCCTGCTTCTGGGCATTGGCTTCCGCTGTGCTGCTTCTGGAGCTTGTCAGAGGCCTCTGAGGTTTACTCTGACTTTCTAACATGGTAGAAAACTAACACAGCAAAACCAGTTGGATGGTTTTCTGTTCCATCAGGGCATTTAAGAGGTTCGTGGAGAAGTCTGACAGTTACTGGAGTTGGCACAATGTAAACCTGTAGGATTAGGAAGGTTAGGAGAAGAACATGTGAGAACAGTGTGAGGGAAGGAAGGGAGGACTGGGTAAGCCCTTAGATATCAGATCATTCAGCTGCCTGTAACTGTATACTGAGTCTGTACTGCTAGGTCTCTCTTGGTATCTTCTCTGCTAGGTAGAGGCATGTCAGTTTTGGAATAGAATTGTTCAGTTGGAAGGGACCTACAATGGTCATCTCATCCAACTGCCTCAGCACTTCAGGGCTGGCTGAAAGTTAAACCATGTTTTTGAGAGCATTTTCCAAATGCCTCTTAAACACTGACAGGCTTGGGGCATCGACCCTCTCTCTAGGAAGCCTGTTCCAGTGTCTGACCACCCTCTTAGTAAGGAAGTGTTTCCTGATGTCCAGTCTAAATCTGTCCTGATGCAGTTTTGAACCATTCCCACACATCCTGTCACTGGGTACCACGGAGAAGAGATCAGCACCTCCCTCTCCACTTCCCCTCCAATGAGGTTACCCTAGGCAGTTACATGGATGTTTGTTGTTAGCATGCTTGTATAAGGTAGTATGCTTGTGTAAGAATCCAAACAAGACAGGGCTCTTTGATTAAAATCAAGTAAAGATTCAGGCAGTTTTTTTATAATACTCTTTGAACTGGTAGGAATATGCCATGATGGATGGGAGAGTTCATCTTGGGAAAGCAGGCTCAAAATAAAACCATCAAATGCATCCTTTTCTCTCTTCACAGCTTCAGTATATGGATGAATTAATGGACTATACATGGTCATATATCCAATAATATATACATAGGGTATCTTATACTGTTGGTAAAACATTACATTTCCATTACCTCAGTATTAAGAACATTACTGTGGTGACCCAGTACGTCGTTATCCTTGACCTTAGATTCATCTTAAAAGTCTTAGAGGCAGCAGAGCCTAACTTCAATAATGTGTTACAAAGGAAATATGATTATATAATATTCTTACTGGCTTGTCTGCACACACTTCAAACTAACAGTCGTGTTTTATTTTTTAATAAGAAAAATGGATGCCCTTCTCGTGCTGGGGAGGACTGACAGCAGTCACAGCTAGATATGCCACTAGTTGTACTGTTTCGTGGTTAGCTAAGATTTAATTCAGTGCACACTATGGTAGCAGATTTACTGTTATCTTAAGCTGAAAATGTAATTACCCATATATACCAATTTTAACACGTATATATACACACACGTGTGTGTCTATCAATCTGTGTGTGTGCGTGTGTGTGTACGTATAAAAAATACTGACCTACCTTCATATTGCCTTCAAAGGAGTCATTTTGTGCTATCATCTTTAATTAGATCAACAGGATGGTTGATTCAGTGGGCTACAATGCACAAGCACAAAGAAAGTATGAGGACCATATGGCTGGGGTGGAGGGAAGGACAGGAGTAGCTCTTGTAGCCACTGTGCAGGCTTAGGTCTGCTGAAGTCAGTCAGGAAATCACACCTGCACGAGCCTGCTTTCTTCTGATGACACTTCAAAGCTTTTGTGTAAACATACTCAAGCTATTAATACCTAAATTGTTTAATCTTAACCCCTGAAGCTACTTTGTTAGTTTAAAATTTAAAAAATGAAAAAATACTCAGTTCAGAACAATTTCTGGAAATGTAAATTGCATGATCAATTGCACCAATCTCAAAACTAGCAATTAGCGAGTGTTGTATAATGGAGCTAGATAATAATAAAAAATTTAATTTAGTCCTAGTGGGACATCAATTTCTGAAATGTCTTGGCGAAAATATATGGGGCCATTCATTGCAAAAGAAGTGTTTTAAAGCAATAATTGTTAAAACATAGGGCATTTCATGAAAATTAATTACTTGCTCAAGGTTGGTGACATTCCTTGCATTTGCTTTGGTCTGTAAATGCAAACCAGTATTTAATTTGCCACAAGTGCCCAGTATCAAAGTGGCTGTTGCTACAGCACCCTTAAAAATGTGCAGTTTCGTTAAACACCAGACTAGTGGGTAATGTAAAGCTTGCACCTGAACCAAACAAACAGTATTTTTTTGAGACATTCAGTTATTACTTTATGTTCTCATTTTAAAATTCTTTGTACATAGAGATTTTAAATAGAAAGAAAGGTTTTTAAAAATCTGCTCTGTTTAAAAAAAAATCTGTTTTTAAAAATGTACTAAGCCATTTTTACAACAATTGAAAATATCAATCTAAGCAATTTAGCATTCCTAAAAACTCCATTGATTTTATAAAAACTGGCCAGTCAATGCTATTCCAATCAGATTACCAGGATGTTCTCATTGTATTTCAATTATTTTAAGTGTGGAATACAGCAACTTTCCTGTTAAAAATGAGCTATTGTCCACGGAAGTTCAAGACATAAATATGCTGCCGTATCTGTATCGTTGTAATATTTGTATTCAGAGCTAGAGGGAACTAAGTAACATGATTGCACTTTAAAAAACTTACTATAAAAATATACTTGCAGATCAATATGTTAGGACATTATTGGCAAATCCAGTACAGGTATATTGAATTTGTAATGCACTCATTAGGAGCGTGATAGTTGCAGGAACGTTACTTTAGAACCTGAAGAGATTCTGCATTTGTAGGATTGCGTGTGATGTCCAATTTATCAAGGTGTTTCTCTTGTTTGCTGACATGGCTTTTAGCTGTTGTGTGCAGCTGTTCTAGAAGCCTGACTTGGTTTGGCCTTTAAAAATTAAATACAGGTAACCATGTACCAAATCCACTTGCAGAAAACAGTTCTTTCCAGGATGTTTTGAACAAGATCCCAACTAACATATTGGCAAAAAGTTCCTCACAACAGAGTGGTCAAATGCTCAAATAGGTACCCAGAGAGGATCAGAGATCGCTGTCCTTGGATATATCTAAAACTCAGTGGGGCCTTGAGCAACCTGACCTGACACTGAAGTTGGCCCTTCTTTGAGCAGACAGCTGGACCTGATTACTTGCCAACCTAAATCACTCCTTGATTCATACATGGCATCTGGATATCCAAAAACTTTTGACATACACGGTAGGTCCTAGTTTTCTTTTAAACACATTGGACTGGTTTCCACTGTGCTAGTCTTCTGGTGTGGCCATGAAGATGGCGTTACCAGTTCCTAAAAATTCTGTCCATGCTGGAAATTCTCCGCTAGCACAGAATGTTCTGCATGGGGAAGATAGATTCATTTTCTCACACAGTAGCAAGTCTTGGGACATAATTAGTGTCCTTGGAATATATTAGCTTTCTTTTATGCTATCTGAAAGAAGTCACCCCTCAACCAGGGTATGAAATGTATGTATGTGTTGGGTGCTGGCATTTTTGCATAGTGCCCTTTTCTGGTTCTGTTCATTTGATGCATCTGAGAGTTGGGGTACTGGGCTGTCTTTCATTTTTTCTGCACCATACTTAAATAAGCACCACAGCAAACTGCTTTACCAAAGTAAATTAGTTTGACTTCAAACTCTTCTGAGTCTTTCTTCCTCAGATGAGAAGGTTTGATGCCAAAAGGATCAAGTTGTTCCAGTTCATAGATGGGTTTGTTGTTATGACTCTGATTAGAACTGAAAATTCCTGTTCTTGTCACTTTACTAAATTGGTTTATCTCTCATCCCGGATTGGTTTGAGGATAACCTGGTTTATATCCAGACATGTCTAAGTTTGCTAATAGACAAATTCTATAATTTGTTTAATTCCAGTGGAGTACTGGCAACTAGGCGTTTGTAACTGAGGCCATAAGGTGGTACTTAAAAAAATGTATGGAAAGAGACATATATGGGAATCATAATACAAACCTTGCCCATGTGAGGCTGTCAGAGAGACTGAGGACAGTGTATTCCTAACAAATTACTCTTCATTAATACAAAGGATCAGTTTCTAGTGTCATTGCCTAGTGAGTAGGAAGAAGAAACTTCCCAGCTTTATGGCTTTCCCCAGCTCTGCCTTCATCTTGCTACATGACCATGTGTATCCTCTTCAGATCTGAATAATTCTATTAATGCTATGTTTCTTCCTCAAATACAAACTAAATAAGTAAATATTTCCGTAGTGTATTTGCCAGGTATGGGTTTTCAATTTCACTGGTTGGGCCTACAAACAAACTTCGGATCCTTTTTCAAACTGTAATAAATGAGTATCAAAATCATACAGCCCTGCACAGCAACACCCTGCAAATGTGGTGGAGGGACAAGGTGGTGATTCTGGATAGACAGCTTGATACAACAAGGGACGTCACTGAGCTTTGGGTAATCACAGTCAGTACACTGCAGGGGAGGTTGAGGCCAGCCATTCACAGCAGGGTTTGTACTCGCTATTTGAAAAGAGCAGGGATAGTTTCTCCCAATAAGCAGTAAGTACAAATGTGATGTAGGTGTTTGTCCTACTTTTGATCCTCACATGAATTCACAGCACTTCTGTGAAATATTTTCTCTGCAAAATGACAACAGAAGCAGAAAAAAAAAAGACCTAACATTAAAAAAACCAACCTAAAACCAACAAATTGCATGCAACTGGGATGAGCAAGGTATTTTCCCTTTTGCATTCTTGAGTTGTGTTCATGCCTGGTCCAGCAGTGAGTTGGGTAGTTACTGCGATGAGTGCACATGCCTAGGTGAAAGGGTGGGTAATTAATGAAGGGCCGAGATGGATGGCTCCTATCAGAGCAGGCTGCTGAAGCGCACCATGGTGATACGGTGCCAGAGTCCAGTGCTCCTAATCCGGTCCCTGGCACTGTTGCGTTTGAGGCTCTGGTGCTGCTCCCTCCTGTGGCCACCAGTCACAGCAGCCTGGCTCCTGCCACTGCGGCGATGGATCCAGCTTCTGGGGAATCCAGTGGGGAAAAACCCTTTCCCAAAACTTGGTGACTCCAGACTGCCAAACGCTTCAAAAAACCTGGTTAGTCTGAATAAATCCCTCAACTCCGATTTTTTTTTTTTTTTGAGAGAAATATAGTGCTTCCTTTTTAGATGGCTAAAAAAAAATAGGCTAGGTTTTGTCCAAGTTCAGATAATTTTTAAGTTTCAGTGTGAAGAATCGGGATGTATTTTTGAGATATCAAAGCAAAATATTTTTTTTTTTTTTACTCCTCAAGAAAAAAATAAATTATTTTGCCTTGGTGAAATTGGTGAAATTTTCAGTAGTATTTTTCCATGACATGGGAAAAAAAAAGTTTCCTGACTCTATTAGCTTAGTCAGTGCTGACTGGCATAATACCATCTTAACAACTATAAAATAACCATCCTCTTTTAGCTATAGATCTTGCATTTGGAAAGCTTATTCCTGAGCTATAAATAAAAGAGGATGAAAATACACAGCTTTTGGAAGCACTGAAGAGCCATATTTTTGGCCGATTCAAATCGGTGCGCCTCTACAATTTTTATGCCAACTGAGCACATGGTCAAACTTCTGCCTCGTCATGTTGACTTAATTATTTCAAGACTACCTCTATATAATCAGTTTTCAAAATGTAAAATGGATGTCACTTGGTGTATATTCTGTAGTTTTCTAAAAGCAAGAAACTGCAAGATATCATCTTTTAAAAAAGTGCTTGCAGTGATTTGATGGAGGATCCAGTCAAAGTGAAAATATATTACTACATTATATTAATGTAGAAATTATAGTTATTTTCTGAAATAAATTCTTACTGATTAGTGATACTGATAAATATTTACTGAAAGGCTTAGGTGCCTCTAACCTCCTTTAAATTTTGTTATTATTTGAAGTTGTTTAGAAAAAAAACACTCCTGTTGCAAAAATTTGTGCAGGAATAAAGTTAGAGGATGAATTTAGTGGTTTTGATAATATCATTTGACCTTTTACTTCAGAGTGAAGTCAAATGCCACTTGTGAAACCTTCAGCTACATACAGTCTTCTTTGAAATAAAAAGTTGATTATGTGATGAGATTAAATTGTCTGTTTACCCTGCTTTAGGGACTGATGTATGTGATTTTATGTAGGAGAGCCATTGACCTTAATGAGTAAAGCTCCAGTGCATTCTGAAAGAGCCAACATTTTGCTCTATTAATCCAGGTTAGATTGATTCATTATTTTAGGCCTGCACTTTGTGCTCTTACGATGAGGTTACTTCATTTTAATACCATATTATCTTGAACATCAGCTGTGGGTATGAAATGAGATTAGCTGTCTAAAATGAGAGTGGATTAAAAAAATTAAATAGTGGTCCTTACCAATAAATTGTGCCTGCTGCTGTACTCCTCGAATGGGGCAACTTACTTGTAAAAGTGCAACTAGACTACAAATAATGATTCATCTTTTAATGAATGGAGGTTTTTCGTTGCATTTCTCTGAACAGGGGGTACATGTGTCCATGTGTGTGTGTGTGAGCACAACTGTCTGTGCCTGGGTTTGTCTTATGGCAAAGTTATAAAAACTAACACTTTGATGGAGTTGAGAGATTTCATCAGTGTCCTTGTAGAGAGAAGATCTGCATCCTGAGGCCAGGCTTTCTGAGTCATCAGAGAAGCTGTGTGAGCATGTGCTTTCAGAATATAAGCCATGGGGTCAGACCACGCAAGCTTTAATTGTCTCTAGATAATCTAGAGACCCTCAGCTTCTACCATTTAAGCACCAAAAAGGGTTTTAAATATTATGATTTTCACAGCAAATGTCAGTTTTCAGATTCCACATGCTGTTGCAGAACCATTCCCTTTTCTTGTGATTATTCCTGTCATGTATAGTCACAATGGCTCATCTTAAAATAACACTGATGTAAAGCATCCAGTACTTTTCATAGTCATCATGTACGTAACTGGATTAGTGGAATGAAGGATGGAGACAAGGTCAAAAAGCTAGATTTTTCTTCCTTTTGAAATCAATGAGGTTTTTAAATTTTACTTCATTAAAAATCTATTGCCCTCTTTCAAGTGTCTTGGAATAATCAAACTTTTATGATGAGTTTGAACACTTTGAATGTAATTTTATTGTCTGTGTGTGAAAGTGAAGCACAGAGAGGTGCTTTTTCAGGTGCAGTAAATTCCTTCTTTTTCACTTGTGAGTGCTGGATGTAGACCAGATGAATATGCTAATCCATGAACCCATTACTTTAGGGAGGGCAGTGTCTGTGAATTTGGGGCATTTCCAGTCCCTTTAAAGCCTCAAGATGGAGCATTTATCAAAAGATGGTGCCCATGCACCATATACTTTTTACCTTATGAAAGAGGTTGCAAATTATGCCCTGCTCTTGTAAGTGATTTTATTCTGCTCTTTGCAATCTTTCTGTTTTCCTCTGAATCCCAGTAACTAATGGAAAATATTTCCACAGGTGAAAAAGTCAGGACAGAATTTAGTCTTTACTTTCAAGGAAATAAAGTGTTGAAGGTTAGCGTCAGCTGAAGGTGAAGGGCTTTTGTTGTTTGCTTTTTTCTTACTTGACCCTTATTAATGCTGGTTCTCTTTTAGAAAGCAGGTGATGAAGTGGACGTAATACTGTTGGGCAACAAGTGTGATAAGGAGTCAGAACGTGTAGTTCCAAAACAGAAAGGAGAAAAGGTATCATTGATCACTGGTACTTTCTTTGGGTTCTCCCGAGTATCTTAATATGTGACTGTGAGGTATTACACTGAAAATTATAGTAAGCTCCTGAATTCCAAAAATTCTGTTAGTAATTGCTCCAGTTGTGGAGTTCTGGAGTGTTTGGGTCATGGTTTTTTTTTAATATATGAGCAGAAATGCATTAAGTAATTCCTTGCTGATCTCTTCAGATTTTTACTTTAAAGGTTAAAATGTACTTTAGAAGTTTTAGTTACAATAGAAATCTTACATTTGGAATTAAAACAAAAATTTTTTTAGTACTCTGAAAATACAGACTCTGTTTTAATGTGGAATACTAAAATGTAATGCATAATATATTCTGCAGTATTTTTCTGGTACCACCCATAATTTGTTTCTTTTTGTGCCTGACTATAAAGAACTGTTCTGTCAATCTGTGCACAGTGGTTTGCATTGTGTATGAAGAGCTCTAAGTAATGCCAGACAGATACATTCAGGGAACATCCTGCTCTATAACTGTGTATGTCTCGTACAGCTGAGACTACAGTGTAGTTTATACCTGCTGACCATGTGTTGGGGCAGAACTGGTGTTAAGTGAGGAGGGCTGTTTTAAAGGCAATGGCGAATTACTGTTGCTGAGAACCAATGAGGAAATCCAAAAGCCATGCTATGGCAGGAGACATTGTGGTCACAGAATCTCAGAATCTCAGGAGTTGGAAGGGACCTCAAAAGATCATCCAGTCCAACCCCCCTACCAGAGCAGGATCACCTAGACCAGGTCACACAGGAACGCATCCAGGTTGGTTTTGAATGTCTCCAGAGAAGGAGACTCCACAACCTCTCTGGGCAGCCTGTTCCAGTGCTCTGTCACCCTCACAGTAAAAAAGTTTTTCCTCATGTTCAGGTTGAACCTCCTATGCTCCAGCTTGCTCCCATTGCCCCCTGTCCTGTCATTGGCTGTCACTGAGAAGAGCCTGGCTCCTTCCTCCTGACACTCGCCCTTTACAAATTTATAAACATGAATGAGGTCACCCCTCAGTCTCCTCTTCTCCAAGCTAAAGGGACCCAGCTCCTTCAGCCGCTCCTCATAAGGGAGATGCTCCACTCCCTCGATTGTCTTTGTGGCCTTGCACTGGACTAAATGATAATGACTAAATGTCGCAGAAGGGCATGTCCTACATACCAGTAAATTTTGCAACTGCAAACTGTATGCATCTGCTGTCTGGAACTTGGAATGAGCCCTTCTATTATGCTTTCAGGCATGGTGAGTCAGGCAGGATGTCTTGTGTTTGAAGAAAAGAACACTGATGATTTCTTGCCGATTATATAATCCCAGATTACAAAACTTTAACAAATAGCATCACCTTTTCAACAGCATTACAAATAGAAGCTTTTGAAAGTTCGTTGTTCGTATGCAAGGCACTTTCAATGTTAATGCACTATATCTGTGTACAAGGAATAAAGTTGCTGAAAAATACATGTATACTGTCATTCAGAGAATGCACTGCCAGAAATGTGAAGAGTCACTGGATGCATGTGCACAAGAGGGCAGTAGTAGGGTTTTGCATATAGCATTAACCATGACATTTTCTGACTTCTGTGTGCTTAACCATGCAATCAAAGTTTCTCTTAATGTAGTATTTTTTTCAGAAACAAATCATTACCTCCTCACCAGTGAGTCTCCTTTCTAGATTTCTCCTGTGTTTTGAGGCAAGGCAGTTCTTCAGTTATACTATTTCTTCTTTGAATGTGATTTACAGACAATGACTAAACCAGCTGGAGGCAGATTCCACCAGCAGAGAGAGAGCTAATATTGTCCTCTCACTCAAAAGAAGAAAATATCCTTATTAAGAGGGGAAAATAGTTTGACACTAACTCTGCCACAGAATAATTCATACTTACATATTTCTTACTACACTGTGAGTATGAGCTGTAAGTATTGTTCTCTTCAGAATCTTGCAGAGAAGACCCCTGGATTCCCTGGGAATCTTATAATCTGTGTTGGCTTCTCTATAACAATCTGTCATAACTGAGTGGACATCGTATGCCACTTTATAGACTAATTTAATGCTAAGAAATATATATTTTTTGTTTTCTTTTGTAATTATATAATTTTGATCACTCAGAAATGGATATGTTTAATTTTAACACTATTATGTATTTTCATGTATTAATAACTTTTTATTCACTTTGAGAAAAGTTTGAACTCAACCTTCTTGGTCTCCTCCATTCCTCTCCCCCCACCTCTATAACATTATCTTTTTCTCTGAAAAATTAAAAGGAATATTGAAGGTTATATAGCTTGGTAGGATGTGGCTGTTTTTCTCCTATCAAATCTTTCTAACAGAAAGAGCTAAGTAAAATACTCTTCCTTTTTTGTTTTTGCTGTCTTCATGTGCCTGACGTCAAAGCTGATTTTACAGGTGCAATACCAATGAAAAAATATCTACACAGTTCTAGGAATATTTCAGACACATCCCTCTGATTCAACACTAAGAAATCATAGCAGCACTTTGCTAGGAAGTATTATATTTTGAGTTAAAAGCAATGAACAATTGGAATTAAAATTCACCTTCGAAGAGATATTGGCATTACTTGTTTTGTTATTGTAAGAAAAAGATGACCTTATTTCACTCAAGATCTCTGAACTGTTCTTGAGGATAATTTAGCATTTCCCACTAGCATAATTCCCACAGGTTTGTAAATGTATTTAGGTATTTTATTTATGGATCTATTCAAGATGCTACCAAAGGCAAAAATAAAGTAATTATTTGAATGTATCTCTCCAGCTTTGTTATGAAAGAGAGTAGCCAAAGCTCTATTTGTACTTCCAGCGGCTTTAACACTGGACTGCTGGGTTTTTTCCCAGCTAGCTACATTTTTAGAGGACTTGCTTGCCACAATACTTTTCAGTATGCAATGTGAATTGGAATATCTCAAGTTGGAAGGGACCTGTAAGAATCATCGAGTCCAACTCCCTGCTCCTTGCGGGACTACCTCACACTAAGCCTATGACTAAAATTGCTGTCCAGGCACTCCTTGAACTCTTGACAGGCTTGGTGCTGTGACTGTTTCCCTGGGGAGTCTGTTCCAATGACCAACCATACCTGTATTTACCTTATAGAAAGAGACGTTGTGAAAATGCAACTCGTAATTCTACATGTCTGAATCTGCAATATGTAGCAAAATATACACACATTAATCTTCTTTGACCAATATTGTGCACGTACAGAGGAAATGGGGGCGCATTGATAGGTGTAGTAGGGAGTGTAGTAACATGGTACAGACAAGGCTGAAGGTTTTAAAATTTTATTTTATATTTCTTTTGCATTGGTCTTCACAGATGGAGCTTGCTCCCAGACCTCTGCATGTATTGGTGTGGTTTGGGAAGGAGCAGGTCAAGCAGCAGTGGGAAAGCATTGAATTAGAAACTGCTTAGGAAAGTTTGCTGCATCCATAGACATGATGAGCTCCACCCAGTTGTGCTGAAATAGCTGATCGATGGGATTTGGGCCACTGTCTGTCAAAGAAATGTCTGAAGAATCACAGTGGTTGAGAGAGATCCCTGCTGACTACAAAGTAGCCAGCATGACACCTGTCTTTAAAAAAGGCAAGGAAGAGGGGTCAGGGTACTGCAGTCAGCCTTGCTTCAGTCGGTGGAAGGATCACGGAGCATGTTGTCATCAGATCCTTTTCCAAGGACATAAAGGACGCAAAAATAATCTGAAATAGTCAACAGAGCGCAAATTGTGCTTTACCACCTTGACTGCCTTCTGTGATGCCAGGAAATGACTGTGTGGACAAGGGAGGGGCAGTGGTTGTGATATATCTTGAATCTAATGAGGTTTTTGTCACCTTCTCCCATGGCATCTGCACCTGGAAGCTAGGAAATGTGGGCTGGAGAAGTGGACCATTAGGTGGACTGAAAATTGGCTGGACTACCAGGGGCAAGGGGAGGCAACTGAAGGCTGTGTGTTGGTAATTAGTGATAAGCAGAGTACATCAGGGGTGTGTAGAAGGGCTCACTTTGTTCAACATCTTCATTAGTGATCTGGCTGATGATACAAGGAGATTTGCATGTGACATGAGGTTAGGGGTGTGACTGGCACACCAAGTGGGAGAACACCAATTCTGCAGGACCTTGATAACTTGAGAGCTAGGCCAACAGAAGCAGCATGAAATCCAGTAAGAAGTGCTGAGATTTACACCTGGGACGGAATAATCCCGGGCACGAGTTACTGCCCTGCTGCAAAAGACCAGCGGGTTACAATGAATACCAACCTGAATGCAAGTCAAGTGTTCTCTCATTGCTTAAAAGTATGCTTGGCTACATCAAAAGGATAATAGATGGTAGATCTGGGAAGATTATTAATCCCTCTGCTTAGTATTGACAAGGCAACATGGAATATTGTGTTGAGCTTTGAATCCCCCATTTCAGAAAGGGCATTGAGAAACTGCAGAGGGTGCAGCAGACAGCTCCAAAGATGATTGGGGTCTAGTACCAGTAATCCATGAGGAGAACTGAGGAAGGTAGGTAAAAAGGAGGCTCAGGAGCAGTTATTGGTCTACAACATTGAAGTGTACTTAGAGGAGTGACTAAACAGACTCTTCTCAGTAGAGACAGACAATAAAGCAAGAGGCAGCAATCACAAGTCCTGGCTTGGGAGGTTCAGCTGGTAAGATAAGGAGAACCAGTTGCACTAGGAGGGTGATACAGCCATGGAGTCTGCAAAGGTTATAAAATTAGTGGATTTCAAGACTCAGGTAGGCAGTGTCATGGCTGACTCCATATCATGTGGCCAGTAGTCCCATTTCGTGTGGGGTTATCTTTCAAAATGATTTCTGTAATTCTTTCCAAATGATTTCTGTAATTCCATGATGAAGATGGTTTGTGTTCATCAGTTTGCACATAAGTAGCCTCTAGGAATCTGTTATGTGACACAAGAAAGAAAAAAAGGAATATTTAATAATACGTTCTGTGTACTTTATAACCTGCAAACCACTCTTCTGCTTTTTATCAGCCCAGTATTTTTTATTACCTGTATTTTTCTTTATGAACCATTATGCATCATCGTTTTGCATTCACAGTTGGCAACAGTCAAATGATCTTAACTTTCTGTAACAAGCTGCAGCAATACTGAAAGCAGTTCACAGCAGTCAGATGGAGTTTTAGAATCCCATATGAAGCAGTCTGTCTTAAGAAACAGTCCAGATCTCATCTTCTTTTTTAAAATTTCATTTTCTTACAACATTTTGGAAAAGAGACCATTTTCCCTTTTCCCCCCCCCTACCTTTAATATAACCTTTATTATATTTTGACTAAAATTGTGAAGTCAAATTCTTGTACCTTCATGTCTGATTTTGGAATTGTTGTACAAACATTGATTTGTTACTTCTAGAGCTCATTGAAATCAAACATAACTGCCAGTATTAGACTTTTTTTCATTATGGAGAGCCTTCCAAATAAATCTTTCAGTGGTCATTAAGAACAGGATTTTCTGTACGTTATAAGCAGCAGGGTATTTTCTTTGCCTGGGATCATCATTTCCAGATGTGTGCTGGGAAGAGATCCTTTGCAAAAGGGACAAACAGACTAACCCACTATGTAGTTCTGACAGATACTGTTCCTACCTTGGCCCCTTCTCTTGGGAGACAACAGTGCAAATGTTTTTGTTTTTCTCCATGTGTTTAAGCATATAAATTAGAAAAAGTTTAGTGCCTTAAAAAGCTATGAATTTTGTTGGTTGTTTTTTTCCTTATGCCAACATATCTCTAGGCTATCTATAAGGGAAGTACACTGGAAATAAGAGAATAGGAGTAAATTAAATAAAATCAATCAATGTAAAGTCTATTCTGCCTTTTTTTCCAAAGTATTTTTTCTCTTCTCCTATTACCATTTTTGCATATATCTGTTTTTTGCTTGCCTGCTATCTCTGTGCTTCTCTCTCTCTCTCTCTCTTTGTATTTCATCATACCTCTTTTTCTACAGTTTTTGTCACATTTTTATCTATTTTATCTATCACTTTATTTTATCTATCTACTTTTATTTATCTATCACTTTTCTGCAGGCACTCCATTAGTTTCCTCTAAGTAATTGCCTAGGAGACAGTTCATTTTCCAAACAAATCAAAACATTGAGAACAGACTCACTAGAGTTTATTCTTATTTACAAGTAAAGATAGGTTAAAAAAGCTGTTTTGAAAATGCAAAAATTTAAGAAGAATGTTTTAAGAGTTACCTGAAATTTATAAACTGAGGATGAATACAGAATACTTTGCTGAGGTGACATTTACTTAATCAGTGTTTATATAGCATGTTAGACGCTGTCAGGACACCTCCATATCGCTTGCTGTTAGTATTCGGAAGTGTTTTTTTCTAAAGACTGTTCGTCCCATTGCCTACATTTGTTTTTCAGCTTGCTTGGGAACATGGAATACACTTTTTTGAAACCAGTGCTAAAGATAACATGAACATTGAGGACGCATTCTCAGTCTTGACTAAGGAAATCCTGGAAAAGGTAGGCTCCTTTTCTGAGCAGAAAGAAAATGAGAGGTTTTTCTTGACAGATTGGGTAAACAAGGCTGTAAATACAAGAGGTTTAGCTAAGCAGTGCTGGTTTTGCATTATGGAGTTGTATTTTGGGTGGGATCCTGTAGCTGTATACGTATAGAGGAGGAATGTGGGGTTGAAGAAGAGAATGTGGGAGAAGAGAACAACAGAAGAGGGAAGCAGGTAAAATACAGTTCAAAGACAAGGTGAAAATTCAGGAAGACTCTATTTGTGGCTGTCTTTCCCATGCTTTTCTTGAAGGGAGGGGTTAATAGCTCTGCAGTAATTCCACTTCTGTGCCAGGAAGATTCCTTTGTCCTGTAGGTTTCTGCAAAATACGCACACGGAGAAGATGCTGAATGCTGATGGAATAAATGGACTTTTTATGTTCAGCAATCAAATGTTTTATCCAAAGTTCATAACTGTTTGTTTAGATGGTTTATGCTCACACTTTTGAAGTTATTAGGACCTAGAGATTTGACTTAATTAGTGGTAGAGTCAATATTGTAGCTGTCAGAGTCAGCATCTCTTAACTGCCTCAAGTGTGTTGGCTTAAGGGTCCTTACTCCTCAGAGTTACAATGCTTTTGTAGGACTGAATTATTGTTAATTAGCTCTGAAAATGTTTTGCGTAGCAATTTATTTTTAGACAGTAGAATATTATTTTAGACACTAATGGATGTTCTTCATGCAATGCATTATCATTGCTATTCATCACCAATATTAGTTATACAAAACTAGCCTTCCATTCCGAATACTCTTGAAGTCATAATAAAGATAAATGAGCAAAATTACTGACAAAGTCACAAGTAGCAGTGTTTTTATTAAGTAGCCATAGGAGATGGCCAGAATAATAGCTCAGGGTTGGACTGCTTCTAAATCAAGGCCCTGACCTATTATACAATAACAAACTATCGTTGGTTATGTTGGGGGAGAAAAAAAATAAATTGATCACTTTAGCATGAAAGTGAAGCTCAGCAACTCAGCAGTCAGTGAAATATCATTTAGAACAAGGGGATAATGGCAGGTCCTTGAATAGTTGGCAAAAAGTCTGAAATAAGAGAACTCTGATTTTCTTGCAAATGAAAAATACATTGTCTACTGTAAATAGAGAATGTGTTTGTTAGTATGAAACATGAAAACTACAAAACAGTAGCTATGATCATAACTGTTGCAAAGACAAATATATGTGAAGTGAGCATTTCTGCACACTGCACGTGGGTAAGACCTGAGAGAATTCTCTGCAGCGTGCAGAAATGATGTTTGGGTGTTTCTCACTTTAAGATTGCCTGCACTTATTTTACTTAAAAATAAGTTACTTACTTTACTTTAAAGTAGAATTTTAGTATTCCTACTCATCTTCATGAAAATTCATTGATTTTGTAGTGTGGACATGCAAACAAATTCAGACCATGTTGGAAATGTTACGCTGCTGCATGGCTTTAATTAAAGCTGCTTGAGAATGCAGTGGTACGCTCTGCATGCATGTACGTGTGTTTGGAAAGTACGTCCATGCAAATTTGTCAGGTTTATCTGTAGTAACGTTTCCCCTTATCTGGAAATATTTGCAATCTCTGATGGGGCATCACGTATCATTACTTAGGTGTATAATTTGCCATTTTTAGCGAAATGCATTTGTTGATTTAAACGAGGACTCTTTTAGCCCAATAGGTTTTGCCACTGGCCTGATAAGAAAGAGTTCACAATAAAAAAAAATAAATCTACCATACAGTTTCATCATGGTTTTCAGGTTCGACAAAATAATTTGCTTGTTCACAAAACTGTGAAATCTGAATGTAGTACTTGAATTTTAACTTCTTCTAACTGGTGAAATTTTGGAAAAGGGAAAATGCGGTAGGAAGTGTGACTAGTGACTGTGAGAAATGACATGATAGATGCCAGTCGGAGATTTCTTCAGTCATACAACCATTCTGTAGTGGTAAAATAACATCCTTGCTGATTGTAAAAAGAAGATACAGCTTTGCACAGCACTGTGGCCCAGGACACCTATGTCTGAGGTAGCAGGATATAGGGCTTGCTTACTTCTGTGTAGGACCGCCTGTCTCAGACTGATGGGATGCTCCAGTGGAAGCATGCCATTGCTTTACCCATCCCATAGAGGAAACTCACTTTAAGGAACTCCCTGGAAAAGCTTATTACAATCCTGCTTTTGGGAAGTGTATTGAGGTCATTCAGAAGTAAGATAGATAGGCAGGGCAGGCTCGCAGGCAGTAGACCATGTTCAGATGCATTGCAGTAGGCCGTATTAATCTGAGGAAATCCAGGATTCTTTATACACGCTCTTGTTCAAGCACTCCTGCAGATGGGGATGATCAGTGTCTGGAGTTACAGAGCTCTGTAACTGTTGATTCTCTTGAAATTTAGAACAAGTTGTGGTTCAGTGGAGGATTGGGAAAAAAAAACACATTAAAATGTGTCAGACAGGAAAAAAAAAAGCAGCAAGTTTGTGTTGTCATTATTTTGCTGCATTTTCCTGTCTTTTCTTATGTGGATTTACTTGTAGTGGGCTTAAGGAAGGGAGAAAACTTATGTATCCCAGCAATTCAGATAGCTGAAGAGCTGCTTAACCTTTCAGTTATTGATCATCTCTGCCATTCTGTGCTGGGTCTCAATCCTACAGCTGTAATGTACACGGGTAGGCTCATTAAAACAATCAAATGTTATTTGACAGCTTACAGAACTCACAATTTTCAGACCAATCAGTTAATAACAACTGATTTAATTGTATTAGAAAGGCTGTAGAAAATGAATGTTAATGGCACTACTTATTCCAGAGGTTTGCTTAGACTTGCTGACAAATAACATCAGTGTTTTATTTATTCACAATTCTTATCAGCCTCAGACATGCCTAAACCTGTTCATTAATAGATGGCAGCTGTTCCTTAACCATGCTTCTGGCTGCCGGTGAACTGTTTTTACTTGTAAGTCAGTCCTCAAAAACCAACCAAACCTCAAAAAAACCCCACTCAGAATGCAGTTAGCATTTGCACTTTGGTGTTGTCTGGTTTCATGGCTGGTGAACAGGACTCTTCTCAACTAGCTTTAAAAAAAATGTATTACAAGCCTTTGTATTTCTTTCTTTGTGGGTGTGGTGGTTGGTATGTTTCTAAACTAGCAGCAGCAGGAGGGGCACTGTATTTTAAAAAAAGGGAGAAAAAGAAGTTTTTGCCCTTTTCTGAAGACTGCTGTAAAACTAATCAAAACTTATGTTCTGCCTACCTCCCAAGAGTGATTGTCTACTAAGATTATTTTAGTATAATATTAAATAAACATATATCTGCTGAGCAAGGAACAGTCAGAATCCATTTAAGACCTTTCCCTGTGCTGTTGAGAGTAGCATTTAATGTTTAACAGCTGGATGCCATTTGAGATGAACATTCAGAAGTAGCAGCTGGCCTCAGTGCTGTCCTTCCTTCATCTCTTTACCTTCCTTTCCTATGGCAACAGTACTTTTGAGATTACACTGTGTCCCCCATTCCTTTGCTTCTAAAGCACCTTTGGGGCTTGCTGGCTGATTTTAAACACATTTGGCAGGTCAAGCTAAAAGATAAGTAAGCTCCTGAGGAGTTCCTTGGAAATAAGGTGCTGGGTGGAGGAGAGGCAGAGTACTCTGCAGAAGAAGAGTCTCCAGCATTAGTTCATACATTATTAGACAGAGAAGGCTGCATGGAGAGACTGAAAAATGCTTCAACCAGCCACTCCAGCTGGAGCTTGCACTGGGAATATCAAATTTAATTCACTGCAAGACCGAAACCCATAGGAAATCGGATCTCGTTATTGCCAGCGTTCATGGAGTTGTTTGTCCAAAAGATTCCTGTGTCTCCAGCAGTGCACACTCAGTGTTTCTTTATTATCCTCAGTCATGCACGGAGCCCCAGGCTTTTTTTGCCCTTTATTTATCTTGTGCTAACCACAGAATATTAATTTCTTCATGAGGTTTTTCATAATGCTCATAATCCTATATTTTAGATCTAGTTTAGATTTTTATCTTCATAACCTTCTTAGTAACATTGGATAGTATATTCAGCATTGCAGACATGGGAACCAAGGTACAGAGCTTAAAGCAAAGAAGATAAATGGTACCAAGTCAGCGCTGGTGCAATGTAGGGCATAATCATCTACACTATCATCTTGTTTAATTAAAAAAAAAGAAAAATCTGTTCTGGACATCGAATGAGCCAGATATTCTTCTAGAAACAGGAGCATATAATTAGGTAATGTAAGTCAAAACTTAATCACAACATTTGAGTGTAGGGGATGAGATTCATCTTAGCATGCAACCTTAGCCAGCTAAAATCTACATGACCGGTGGATGTCTGGAATAATCTCTATTGAATGAAAAGGGATGCATCTTTTTAGGATAAAATTGTCTTCTGGGGGTGCCTTTCTCTCTCCATTGGTTATAACAACTTCATATCTCACTCTATATGGTTCCGTTATGACTGAAGTTAAATAAATTGAACTCCAGGAGACCAAAGGCATGTTACACACTTGACTTACTTCTGGCATTTTCTGATTCTGCAAGATCTTGACTTTGAAGCTGGATTCCTCTCTTAAATAGAGTTTGTGCTGATCTGTAGGGTTCAGGAACCTTAGAGTAACAGCACAGCTGTCTTCTCAAGTTTGTGAAGTAACTCATCGCAGTGCAACAGTGCTATAATCTATGTGGTATTAACAGAAGAGGGAGATAGAGACTCACGCTTTGCCAGCGGGTTAGATGTGTAGGCATTGTGGAGCAGCAGACTGTGGGAGCAAGGGCTTCATCCCCAGCAGTTAGGTCCTGCTATACCTGACCCCATGTCCTCCTCTCCTGTCCCTGTCCACCCTGTGATCGCTTTCCCTGCTAATATATCCCTAGCTCTTCCTGGACACTGCTTGTGTCCTGTTCTGCCTGTTCTTATTACGAGAAGACCTTCTTGCATTTTGAACAAGTAATTTGAATTACTGAATACAGGGAAGATGGCAGGACTGATCTTGGTAACTGAGCTATCTCTACTGGCAGTGCAGGCACCCAAGTCCCATGAGTTTGGTTGCATGAAGTTCTCTGCCGTGCTTTGCCGGTCTTTGTCAGCTATCACATATAAACAAAATGGCTGCATTCATTAAGAATGGTCATTAAGTATGGTAATTTTGTCATCAGAGAGAATAAAAATCCCCAGAATTTCAAGAAGTTATAAATAATAGTAACTTCAGTTACAGTTGCTTCTGCTTGTTTCTCTAAAGCCCATAGTCTCACCACAGGCACTGCAGGTCTGCCTCTCTTGAAGGCATTGAAATGTATAGCATAAAATTCTTCCAAACCCACAGTGAATCCCACCTCCAAAATAACTAAAGCAGTATCAAAATACCAAGAAGTGGTGCCAGAGTAGGTGAATCCGACTTGGTATGACACTGCTAATCCGAGCAGTTTTCCAGCAAGGAATGGACAGCTGATCTTCACTGTGATTTATAAATTTAGTCCATTAGAAGCCATTCAAAAAGCTTCCCGTATTTTTTTATATTTCCCTTTTTATATCAACTTGGCTTCTTTCGCTAATTAAAAAAAGGGTGAAAAATAGTTGATATCTCAGCCATCTCTTCACAATTCCTGTGTATAGAAGTTGGGTATCTATTGCACAGCATTGATACAAACTGGAGAGGGGAGAGAACCGGCTGTGGAGAGCAGTTCATCCTGTCTCATTTTCTCCACTGATTCAGCAGGGAGTTTAAAACCAGCTTAAACAGATGCCTGCCTGTGAGGTGAGACATGTCTGCTGTGCTATTCAACAGGAAAAACTAGTATTTGATAGCAGGAGGCTTCAGTGTCTTGCTGAAATCACTGCAGGGTGGAGCGGCATCTGTGTCTCTGACGGTATTTTCAAAACCCCACTTTGCCCAAGATGCTGAAGTGGAAATCTGAGCTTCTTGGTACCATTTTTGGCACTTCTCGCCTTTTCGAAGTTTTCTGCTGTTTGTTGGCTGGCTTGTGGGGGAGTGAGTTCCAGCAGGCTGGGCTGAAATGAGAGCTGCAGGCGCTGGTGTTCAGGGAGCCCTGGAGGAGGAATGCTGCCCGCCTTGTTCCCGACAGTGGGAGGGATTTGCATACCTCCCTGCTGTAATTTCAGGAGAGGAGGGAGCCCCACCTCCTCCGAGGCTTGGCTCAAGTAGAGCACTACGTGGGACTGCTTGATTGTGCCTTCCGCTTTATGCAGTACTGGTAGTATCTCTGCAGGTTATGAATGTGTGCTTTTTAAGTGTGTGTATAGCACATTTCCTTAAATGAATCCCAGGCCTTTATTTGCTTGATGAAGATCCTGTATGGAATAGTCTTACCAAACTGAAACAATTCTTGAAAGTCCTCAACTTTTAATTGGCTTTTAAAACAAACAATTACCTCTTCTTTATTTGTGGAGAGGTGGTTCTTGTCTTTCTGTCCTGGCTAATTTGTTGATGAACTACTGTCAGATAATGATTTTACAGATTATAATAACCATTTCATTGTCAAATGTATTTCACCATTCTTCATCACTGATAGTACTGAGGATCCTTGCTAAAAATACATGAACAGCTTAGTCACCACTCAAAAGTACTAAAGTAGTAAAATACCGTCAAATAATCATCTTCAGTATTGAAGCAACATGCAAGTTTCTCCCCTTCAGCTGAAAGCATGAAGTTAGCCATAACCTGCAACCCACTCAAATGTCCTCTAAAGTAAGTGAAACCTGAATTCTGCAGTTGTTCAAACAGGGGTTTTTCTAGAACTCTTTTACTACTTAAACTGAATTCTTTTCTTCTGAAGAAAAAGCAAGGGTAAAACAAAACCTACTTGGTGTCCACAGTAATCAGTGCTCGGTGTTATTTCTTGGTCTCAGAGTGAATTAAAATTTCTTATTGTATTGTTATCTTCCAAAGCTTTTTGTTTCCCCCTTCAGAATCTTATCTCTAAACCAGAGTGGTGTCTGGTTCCTTGAGATGACAAGGTTATGGTTTTGTACTTTTGAGTCTGTCTTGCTCCCTCTTGTAAGAAGGTCTTCATACTTTACATTTATGGTCTGTGCTTGGAGGGTATCAAATGCTGTCTCCACCTAGCCACAAATCATAATGGCCTGTACTCAAGCACATTACACAACTGTGTAAAAAAATTAAATCAGAAGTTATGAAGCTGCATGTTGGAATTTGTGCGCACTCTCAAGGGTAATAAAAATGTTATGTCTGTTGGTACTTGTCACTCCAACAAAAAAAACCAAATAGAAGTGCACATGCTGTAGTTCTTCATACGTTATTTATATGTGACTAATGACAAGTAATTCCTTAAATCAGTAAGTCACGATCTTCCAGTACCCTAGAGTCTGAACAGTAAGTGTTAATAATTTTATTGATGACAGCTTCAGCATCCATCCTGAGGTTAGACACTACGGTACCTTTCCTGCCCTCTGCTCCTGCCTCTGTCCACCACTTCTGATCCCTTCCCAGGTGTTTCATCATCTCCCCCAGCAACGTGCACTGTGGACGCCTCCCTGGGCCCCTGCAGCCCCGGGAGGAAGGGGCTCAGCCAGTCTCCTCCTGAGGATGACCCTGGCACAGGACAGCCAGCACGCTGGGAGAGCTAAAACTATGGCTACAGGAAACAAACTTCACACGTCTTCTCCAGAATTTTAGAGAGTATTAAATATTCTCAGTCAAAGAGGTGTAAGAGTTCTTGTAATGTGGGGGAACCTTTTGTTTTCCCCTCGTTTTGATTCAGCCGAGTGATTTTAGGTGAACCTTTCTGGATGTAGTCAATGTTTGACTACCCTGTGACATGATGTGTGTAAGTTCTCAGTTCTGAACCACGATTAGCATTGTGCTACATGATGCCTTTCTTTTCCTCTGCCTTTTTTTTCCCCTGTGCTTTGAATTTCATGAGTTGCAGCTCAGATGGCTGTCCTCTTTGGAAGCTCCTCTTTATTGTCAGAAATGGTTGTTTATGGCTGTTGGGTTTGGGTTGAGAGAGGAATGTGGTGAATCCAGTGGTTGTGCTTACTCCTCTGTGTATCATTACGTACTTGGTAAACCTGCCAAGAAGCAGGCAGCAGAATGGCAAGCAGTGAAGTTAGGACATTATTTTCCCTAGGCATGTGACAATATTCTCAATGTCTTTGTGCCTGAGTTCAGGGTTCAGTGTTCATAGTTTTAGAGGGCAGGATTGCAACATGTACTCCTGCTGTATTGCACAACTGGGCTCGATTGTTTCTCTGGTCAGTGCTCATTATCTACTTGAGTTTATTGCTGAAAGGAAGAGTCCTGATTTTGCTGTGTTTTCTTTTTTTTAATCTGCTTTTGCAATCAGTACCTAAATGTTTTACAAGGGTGGAGTGCTATTTTGATAGTTTATCTTGATAAAGACTCAGTTGTTTCCATTTGGGGGTATTCCTGATTATTAAATGGAGCCAAGAAAATTTGTAGTGAATTTCACAAAACAAGTTTATGTCCTTTATAGAAGAATTAATAGCCTATGCCTTTTTTTAATGGGTACCGATGTTCTGTATTCCTATTCCTTCAACTGGATTTTTGCACTCCGTGCTCAATACTTCAGAGATTAGTGTACTTAACTGCAAATTAGTGAAAATTGGTATAGTCAACAGAAGAACCTGTACATTTAGAACAATTCATGTGAGTAAGGGTTTCCAGGATCCGTTCATATGGTTTGTAGTGTCTCCTCAAGAGACACGTTCTGTCATCTGTCACCTTCAGAGTTAGGAGAGATGTTTGAGGCAGCTAAAGAATGTAAATACACCAAGCTGGAACTTGCATGGGCATCAGTCTCCATCTAATTTATTAGAGAACTGCAATTTTTAAATTAAATATTCAAAGGAAAACTATATCCAGTGACCCCACCAAATCTTTTACATATTAAAATATGTGAAAATTCAAGCTTTTCAACTGTTGAGTTCTAGTTATCTTAATTAAGTGTTTGCTTTTGTTTGTTTTACAGAAATCCTGTTTATTATATGACTTAGATGTTGTGGCTCTAAATGAAAGTAAGAAGAGAACCTGCTGTGCATTCTGAAATCCTGTTTCATGTTCCATTTTCTCCTCAGAAAACATTAGCTGTTGCAAAGGAATATACAAGATTTTAAAAGTGAGCCTGTAATCCCAAAACACAGTATTTAGCCATCCTTTGTATTACAGAAACTTTGTTGCCAAATGTTTTTATATGTTTATATTATATTTTCATATTTTTAATGTGAGGTTAAAACAGTTATCTGACTTTGGAATTATTAGATGCATCACAGGATGGCTGCATTTGCATACAAATGTTTCCAGAAATGAAATCAAAGTGCACTAATTTTCTATTATTAAAAAACCTGCCTTTACTTTTTTTTTCCGGGTTACTTCTACCAGATTTGTAATGTAATGAACATCGACATCATCGCACAGGCAACCTCCTGATATATCAAATCACTTATGCTGTCCCCCAGATAACTTCTCATTAAGTAGCTGATACTTACTGCAGTCCCCTAAGACAATTTTCTGGGAATTTTTGGTTTTGCTCTTTTTATATCCATTTCAGAATCATACATGTTACTTGAATACCCTTGAACATGGAGGCTGCAAAGGTGAGGGCTGAGAGGAAAGAATAAGCCATGTGCAAGATCAGTATGTTGCTGATGAACTTTCCTTAGAAGGCAGAAAGTGTGGACCAACAGAGTGCATCCAGGAGTAATTAATTATGTTGCTAATATGAACTTTCATCATTCTATAATATAATTCACGCAGGTGTTGGCAGCATACCTGCATTTTGAAATGTTCCTTTTCTTGTAAATGATCACAGTATTAAAAGGGTATGCAGTTCTTGTTTGATATTGTGAGATATTTATGTTATTTATTTAAAGGATAAATACATCAGGTATCTGATTCTGCTCGTTTAGATCTGTTTTATACTGGTATGTAAGATCTTTAATTTCAGTGGAGGGTGTCAGATTTTATTTAAATTTAAATGAGGGCAGAATCAGAACGCCAGTTTATTTTTCTTTAATCAAAAGCAAAGAGAACACAAATCAAGCCTGCAGGACATGCACAAAGGAAACACAAGCTGGGAAATCTGAAAAATTGTGGTGATTATTTTGTCTTTTTTGTCTGGGAGCTGTGGTCCTTGCTGATTATTAAATGTAATTGTTTTATCACCATTTGTGAATGAATAATAATAATAATGTGCAAAATTGTGTTGTGAGCTGTCCCAGCACATCCAGGATGGCTAACTCTCCTAGATTGTTGTTCTGGAGTGTCACTGCCCTCCTGAAATACACCTGCTGCTTTTCTGAGCGCTGTTTGCAGGTTGTCATGATATCAAATACATAATTTGCAGATTGTCATAATATCAAATAATGATTAAATTTGGTCTTGAGACAGTGAGCTCGACTGGAAAATGCTTTCTGCAGCACATGAGACCTAATGCACCTGAGCATACTCCCGGGTGACTGTGCCACCAGGCAATTTAGCATGCTTGCAGAAGGGGTGCGAAAGGATGGGAAGGGCTACATATTTACAGCCACTCCTGAGACTACTCATCATGGGCAGTCACGTAAGCTAGAATTTAGAACAAAACCTGAAAACAAGGAACAGGGGATAATCTCAACCTTAGTTACAGCCATAGCAGAGGAAGAAAACAGTGCTGGAAGGCATTTTGAGAGGCTGTCTAGTTCCTTTGCTTATCTCAGCCTTGGATCAGCTGGCCCTGCTGTATCGCAGGAGGACATTTAGAGACCTGCACTGATGGAGATTTTACGGTCCCTGAGTGGTGCACAGTCCTTACTTAACTGGTTTGGCAAACAGGAAGTTTCCCAATACCTCACCTAACTGCTACACATGGAAAGCAGATTCTCCCTTTCCTCTTGATGCAGTGAATGCCTCTGCCTGCCCTCTCTGATCTCTTTAGGCCAGAGAACTCCTGGCCCTTCTAATTGCCCTTGTAGTTTGGGGTTTTGGAATCCTTTGCCATTTTTCCTCTCCTCTTGATATTTTTGAGTTGGTTCTCGACTATCTTGGAGTGCAGACCTGAAAACCCAGCAGACTGTTCCAGTTTAAATAATAATGGCTGGATTATTTTTTCATTACCTTATTTGTGATACTCCTATTCATGCATTTTCATGCATTCCAGCATCAGCATAATGCAAGGTAGCCTAGCATTGCTCAAGATCCATAATCTCTCCTTTCTGAAGAACTGCTTTTTTATACTGGTATATACTTGTGCAGTCGATCATTCCTTTGTATGTGTAGAACCTTCTGCTTCTCCTTATTCGGTGGCATTTCAGTTTCTCCAGTCTGCCAAGATCCTTCTGAATCGTAATGCTGTGCTTCAGCAGAGTTGAACCTCTTCCTGTAGATACGGTTTCTGAACCATACTTCGTTCAGTCATCAGAGATGTTGATGAAAGCACTGAATACTTCTGGATCCACAACACATCTCAGTGAAATCCCATTCAATGTATCCTTTCAGCTCAGGAGTAGTAATTGTTTCCAAATAATTTTGCAGTCATTTTATATGCTTATCTAGGGCGTATTCTGGGGAGTTAAGAGCACATTATACAAAACTCTATGATCCTCACTTTTTCTACCCTATCCACAAAGCCTGTTACCATCTGGTAGAAGTAGACTAGATTGACCTAGTAGTACTTGTTACTGACAAATCCATGCTGTAACTTCTCGTATCTTTATATTTTAGGTGCTTACAAATGGTTCGATTACCTGTTGACTTACTAATTTTTAGTAGGTTTTCAGCTAACCAGGTTGTAGATCTCATTCCTTCCACTCTTTAAGAGAGATGCAATATTTTTTGAGTTTTCTGGAACCTTACTCATTCTCTGTTGATTCTCTTTGAGAATCAGTAGCAGCTTTAACACTGCTTGAACCCTAAGGGAGTTTCATCAGGTCCAGTCAGTCCAAAAATCTTTAACTTTGCCTAAGTATTTTCCTTTTTTTTTTTTTTCATTTTTCCAGCCATTTTATCAGTGGTGCCAGCAGTGAAATCAGATTTGCCTTCTTAAATTGAAGACTGAGGTTAAAGAAGGCATTAAGGATACTGGCATCTCAGCATCATCAGTAATTAGATGATGATTAAATAGATTTCTCCCTCTATGAAATAACAGAACAATTTTTGCCTTGGTCTTCTCACTATGCATCTTTCCAACACTTAAATTTCAATTGTCTAACATTTTGGGACTTTAATCTTTCTGGGGCTGTCCATACATGTTCTATACATTTATTCATAATTGAGTAATTTGACCTACTTTCTACTTTCTTTCAGGTCGTTGAAGATCTTACGATTCAGCCAAGTTAGTCTTTATTTCACTTCCTCTGTATAGATCAAATTTTGCAGGTTTGCCTTCAGCCATTGATCTCTGATGAACTTGAAGCAGTCCTGAGCTCACAGAAGTTTAGCTACTTGTTCTCAGAGTTGGAGTCTCCATTTAGTTCCTCCTTCTCTTTGTAACAATGAAAATCTATAAAAGAGGGTCAGAATTATCAGTAATTTTAATTTTTCCTCTGTATAACTACTCAGAATTTCAAACATAGGACTTCCTTCTATACGTTAATCCTTCTCGCAGCGTTTTCTACCACTTGTGGCTTGGGTGCTATAGAATCACTGGCCTACCTTAGGGAGGTGCAAATATTTAGGTTCCCATGCAACAGCAAATGTTTGCAGGATGCCTCACCCCTACTGGCTGATGTAGGGTGCTTCACCTAACACCATGAGTGCTCTCCTCTTCGCATCTTTTTGTTCTCCTGAAGCAAAACAACTGCTTTTTTTTCTGAGCATGTTCACTGTAGACTGCATTCACAGGAGTGTGCCACTGGGGAAAAACCACTACTTTCACTAGAAAAGACCAAAAAAACCTCCATCAAACTGGAACACTGTGTGTTTGGACATGGTTTCCCAACTAGAAAATAGGATGCAAGTTGAAAGCATTATTTTCATTTGGTTCCCTCTAAAGCTGGCTGGATGATAGTGTCACACGAATTCCCACTGATGGAAATTTTAGAATAAATAAAGGTTAAATAAGGAGTTTTGACTGGAAAAATTAGGACATCTTTTGCACTGAAGTAGAAGATAAAAGGTGAATGTTCACACAAGACCCTCAGATCTTTTTAGCATACCTTGCATAAGCAAAGATTGCCTGGATTTTGCCAATCAGACAGGAATAGCGTTCTCTTTCAAAACATGAGATGCACAGACAGCAACTATATCAAAAGCTTTGTTCTCTTTCCCCTTGCCCCCTCACCCCCGAGGAAGGTATTCAGGATTCTGAAACAATCACTGTGTCTCCTATTGTTTCCCATTGGACTTGCAAATATTTATTATGAAAATCAGGCCTTTGATAGAAAGGCAAATGACATGTAGGAAGAAAATGCAAATGCAGGGGAGTTTTAAAAGAAATACTGATTGTGGTGGCTTCACATGAAACTTGTCGTATAATGCTGAGAGTTTTATTTGGTTTATGTATGCTACAGTATAAAGCATGTTACCAGATTCATACTAACATCAGTTTGTTGTGAACAGCTCCATTTCAAATGTTGGCATAGACATGAACTGATGATGATCTGAAATGCTTTAAAAATTACTTTATTGGCAATGGAATAAATACACACTAGAGATTTTACTGCTTGCTGCATAAATGTGTTGTGAAATCAACACCAAATCCAGTCAATTCAAAATGCATTTAAGAATAGTTTCAGGAATTATTCTGAGTTGTCCCCCCCACCACTGCTTATGGTTTTATGGTGACAATTTCCTG
>NW_010181346.1:35698-37992 GCF_000695765.1 Mesitornis unicolor
GTCTGTCCCTGAACGCCACCTGAAAGGCACACACACAAAAAGAAGCTGTTGTGTAGCTGAGGCCCTGGTGCTGAGGTGCATCTGCTCCCAGGGATTCCTCTGGACATCTGATGGCTGCATTAGCATTTTGCACCAGCAGGAGACTCTGGTAAGAGATCACACGAAGGGACTAAGACATCGCTAGACATCAGAGAAATGATTACATCTAAAGTGTTAACTATACATAAGGTACAGTTAAAACAAGGAATCATCTGAGATTCATGTGTGCTGATGATTTGAATACTGAGCATGTAATACTAGAATATATTTCAAGGAGGTTGAGCTATAGTACAGTTATAGTACTATATATACTAAACAAAGTCACTCTAAGAGCTCCAGTGAGACATTTAAATTCAAATAAGCTTTATGATGTCTCTTTGCATGGAAATAAGTGACTGAAGTTTAGATAGTATCTAGAAGTTACATTATTTTTTAAAAAGCATCTTGTTCCTGTAGGACAGGTAAGAGTGGGTTGGGTTGGGTTTCCACTGGTTGGAGAGAACACAAACATGGTTATATGAAGACAGACTTAAAAGCCATACAAAATCTAAAACTTTCTGAATACTGAGAAAATCTTTAGTGAAAAAATTAGTGGTTAACTATTTCTGTGTGAAAGATGCATTTCTTCCCAGACAGCAGAAGTGCGTGATGTCTGAGAGAAGCATAGATACCTATCATGAAATTCATGCTAGCCAAGATTGTGTTTAAAACCAATTCTTGACAGACCAGTGCTTCAAGTCCTGGTAATCCCAGTCTGACCTGATCTGCTTTGCCTTAGATGTTGCACCCAATACCCTCGTCAAACCTGAACAACTTAAAACCATGCTTTACTTTCCATATTTCAACAATAATGCTTTTAGCTACTATATCACTTTGCACTTCAATAGCTTAATTCACTTAAGTTGTTCAAAGCATTTGGCGAACTTTGTAAAAGGAAAGCTACTTGGAAAAAAAAATAATCCAGTGTCATAATTTTAAAGCTAACTATTCTGGCAGGTAGGATCTAACAGCAGCATGACTGAGTGTAGAGAATGAAAGTTTTTTGTCATGCTGGGAAATCCCAGTGCCAGACTGTGTAGCTAAAGCATGGACCCATGTCAGGATGAGGTTCAAACCAACCCAGATCCATTTAAAGCAAGATAACTTGGGTTTTCTGTAATCCTCTGTGCCGACTGGCTGCCACGGTCTTTGTTTCATCTTGGAGAGCACGGATAAAGTCCCAGTCTCTGTTTGCAGCGGAGCAGAACAAGAGGGTGTCTGTCTCGGCCCTCCCCATGCTGGCGGCGCCACTGGCACCAGCAGCCCCAAAGGCACGCAGCGGTGGCTGGCCCTTCACCAGCCTCATGAGGAGAGCCATTCGTGTATAACCAGGAAAGCCCTTCATGTACAACAGCTCTTCCCAACCCCAGCAGTCACAAAGTTAGACACTGTGGAAGACAGAGCCCGGAGAGAGATGTTAGCTGTGGGTGTTTTCAGTCATTTTACGAATCACTGCAAGGCACTTTTATGTTTCCAGTCAACAGCACAGGCTTAAATGTAGCCAAGTTTACTGCAAAAAATAAACAATTTTGACACAAAAGTGAACAAAATAAACTTAAGCGCAGCACAGTGCAACCACCCAGGAGTTAGTTTTTCCAGTGTAATCTCCCAGAGTTTCTGCAGTCTAGCAATCTGGAGGTACAAATGCATTAAAAATTATAACATTAAATAACATCTTACGGAGATCATATAAAACTTCATCACATAAGCCACTTTGAAAAGAGAACCAGTGGTTGATTTTAAATTCTCCCGTGGTCTGGAGAACTTCAAACATGCAATATATGTAACACTTGAATGCGCAGCAATGATGATACAAGTAAGTTGAAGATTTCCCTCTAACTCCTATGCATTGCTCTTCATACTTTAAATATCCACCCATGGTTCACAGGTGAAAATTAAAATAATAGACATATAATGGAAATTCCCATCTAAGCGGATTTTCTGGGGGGATGAATTTCACAAAGTTTCTACACTAAATAGCGAGAAGACGCAATGCAAACCCGCTCGCTCAAAATCGCGTTGATAAATGAAGCGAGACGTTTTTATCGCCCGACTGTAATTGTAAGGGCGCATGGAGGCGGATCTCAGTGCCCCACACGTACATCCAGGCGCTCCAAGAGACGCTGGAGCCCCCGACCCAGCCTCACCGGGTGCCGTGCCCGGCGCTCCCCGCTGTTCCCGGTGTGGGGACACACACGGACACCTGCGGGGCCACC
>NW_010181347.1:0-366 GCF_000695765.1 Mesitornis unicolor
GCACGCCCTGCCCACACCCCCTGCCTGTGCCCACCCCAGTGCCCCCGCCACCAGGGGAGGTGTACAGCAGTCGGACCCCCAGCGCAGTCCCCCATGAACACTCCCAAACCCGCAGGCTCTGTGCAGAAGAGACGACAAAACGCTGGATGCTCTGCCGGCGGCTTCCTCATCCCCTTAGCTCTGCCCTCGCCACCTGCGCCAGCCCAGAGTGCTGAGGCAGATGTCCGTCCGTCTGTCTGTCCGGCTCCCAGCCCCTCCAGAGAGCCTGTCCCCACAGCGGTGCTGCCCCGGCCAATGCGGCATGGCCACCAGCACAGCCCGGCTGTGAGCCAGCGGGAGCGGAGGGGCCGAGCGGCGCATGGGAAC
>NW_010181347.1:478-1190 GCF_000695765.1 Mesitornis unicolor
TCACCTCTCCCTTGCGCCAGCAGCTGAGCTGGAGTGCGCCAGCATCACGCCAAATGGGTGGCTGCGGCTCCAAATTGGGGTGACACTAATCTTTGGGGCTCTAGGAAGCATTTGGGATTTGTCCAAGGCAGCAGGACTAGCCATTCTCTTTTGAAAAGTTTTTTTCCCCACGGACAAGGCTGGAAGGAGCAGTGGGGATGAGGGACACCAACCCTGGCAGGCACCTTTGCCATTGCTATCGAACTCTCCTACGGTGCTGGGGCCACTGCAGGGACCCACCGATGCATCAGCTGGCAGCACGGCACTTGGGCTGCCACAAAATTGGAGGCTGCCGCACCCCAGCACAGGTAACAGGAGCAGAGATCAGAAACATCGGACGGAGCCCACAGCCAGATAAATCACCACCACCTTCCCCCAACACTCGCTGCTGGTAGTGGAGGGTCTTGCCAAGACCCCTACCCAGCCTGCCTGGGCCACGAGCCCTGCAGAGCATGCCAAAACTCTGGTTTTCCCCTAAATCTGATAAACTGCTGACTCTCCCCAACTCTCCCAAGCACGGTGTGGTGGAGCCACAAGTGAGGCACCGGCACCAGGTCTCATGGCTGTGCATCAGGGGAGCACCATGGCGGGAAGGGGCTGGCAATGCCACGCACCATCCCTGATGGCCTCATCCCAAGGACAGGCACATGGGAGAGTAGCTCTGGCCTTTGGA
>NW_010181347.1:1230-1568 GCF_000695765.1 Mesitornis unicolor
GTGCCCCACGCCCCCTCTCATTGTCATCAGGCCAAGCCGCTTTTGATGCTGGAAATGCACCGGGGACAGCACCCAAAGGTGCACAGCCCCCTACTCCGCTCCCCCCCTGAGCCAAAACACTGCCGAAACGCTGTCGGCTCGCCTCCTGCAGCGTGGCAGGCAGGGGCATCTCTTGGTAGCCCCCGTCCAGAGGAGAGTGGGTGCCTGGGCACACTGGCGGGGGTCCGTGCCAGGGTGCTGTGCCGGACCGTGTGTGCTCACTCACTTGGACAGGCTGAGCTTTCCTGCGGCCAAGTGGCTCTGCACCGTGTGCCAGCGGCCTCGCGCCGCCTTCCCTG
>NW_010181348.1:0-13272 GCF_000695765.1 Mesitornis unicolor
GCTGCTCCCCGCTGTGCGCGTCCTCCTCCGTGGCCCCGCTCTCCTCGGCACATCCCTTGTGCTGGGCCTTCCACCATGAGGAAACCCCCAGGCTGCCCTGCGTGGGGCTGAGGCACCAGCAGTGCTAAGGGGCCTGGAGCAAAGGCTGCTCCAGCGCTGAGGCGGTCGCGGGCCTCACAGCTTCCTGAGAGCCCAGCCTGGGCTCTCAGCCCGAAACCCTGCTTCAAGCGGACTTTTGGAGACCGTGCTCCTCCTAAAGCTGTTGGCAGTGAATGGTGCTCTCCTCCCAGAGCTCCCTGCTAGCATTTGAATATCGCTGTCACAGCAGCGCTCTGCTCCGAGGGCTCTGTCAAGCACCGAGGCTGCAGGAGTCAGGCTGCCCCCCTCTCCCTTGTCCTTTCCCCAGGCCGCTGCACAGCAGCAGCTCCCGCGGCTGCAGAGTCCTGCAGTGCCTGGATGTGCTGAGGCTGCAGAACATAACTCCAAATGGCAAAGGGAAGACTTTTTATAGCTCGTGAACTCCAGCGCTACTGCAAGGCATGGGCTGTCTAAAAGCAAGAGGCCTGAGCACTGGCCACCCCCCCCCAGGTGAGACTTGGGACCTTCAGCAAATGCTGTGAGGGTGCACAGGGACTCGGGTACTGCCAGCAGCGCATGGTGCCAAAGAAACCCACACGAGGAGGGATGCACAAAGCACTTCCACAGCAGAGGAGCTAAACCTTGAAATGCAAGTCCAGAATTTCTGGCTCCTGCTGCAGCTCCAGGCAGGTGCTGGCAAGAGCTTAGAAGCCAAGGGGTGAGACTGCAATGTGCCAAGGGAGGAGAGCTCAGAGACCCTCTTTCCTGTATGAGCCTCATGTCTAAACACTGGGATTGCTGAAGCACTTCAAGACAAAGAGAACCAGAAGTTGTGCCAGCCCTGCAGGAAAACACTGGACTTCCTTTATCCTCCCTCCAACCTCAATAAAGTTCCCCATTAGAGGAAAGCGATGCTGGCGACTTTCCGGACGATAGCTCAGTTGAATTTAAAGGTCGTAGGGTGCCTAGTGAGAAAGCGTGTCTAATAAAAGGCACAGAAACAACTGCAGTGCCAGCAGATTAAATTCCCCTAGCAAGAGGCTGAGGCAGAGGGCTAAGAGTCCTGCAAAGGTCACTCAGTATGAGGTGCATTTCAAAGAAAGACAAGTCCAGCAAAAGCAGTTGGGAAGAGACAAATAAAACAACACAGCATGTCCCAAGAAGCCAAGACATCAGAGAAGGGGAGCCCTGGGGTGCGTTGGGGCACAGTGGGGCCCTGGCCCAGCTCCTGCAGGCCCCAGGTGGAAGAGTTTGGGTTCTGTACCCGGTTCAACAGTGCAATCCCAGCCCTCTCTGGGCCTGCAGCCACACTTTAACACTGGAACCGCTGCTGAGAACAAGCAAGTGGGACACCGTGTTACGTTGTGATTGAACAGTGACCTGCAGGGGCATTCTTGCTGTTTCTGGGACAGCACACAAAGGTGCAGCGCCAGGAGGGAACTGACAGTGCCCTGTTCTGCTCTCTTAGCAAGTCCAGCAGGCACCAACCCAAAGACAATGATGCAACGGAGCCACAGAGCAAAGAGCGTGTCTCCCCTCTCCTCTCTGAGTTTATTATTATTTTAAATGTTCGTAAAGTACACTGCTAGTCAGGGACACAGCGGCACTAGGACCCGGAACGGGGGTGGACAGCGAGACCTGCAGCAGCTCTGGCCAGCACGGACAGGGGTCAGTGAACCGCTGGCCACGCTGGCCTGAGCAAACGCGAGCAGAGCGAGTGAGCTCCAGAGGCTCAGGGAGGCACGTGGCACCCGGCCGGACAAGGGGCGAGTTTCAAAAAGGCACAGCACGAGGCATGAGACCTCTGTCCTCTGCTGTGATGCTGGAGGTCTCCTTGTACCTCTTGTGGATCACATGGCCATTGCTGCCCCTTCTGCTAGCGGGCAGCTTCCAGCACCCTCATGGGAGGGAAAGTAAGTGCAGAACCTGTTTTCGCAGCTCCTGGAAAGCCACGCGTAGAAGCAGAGAGCGGAGCAAACCAGAGAGAAGGCAAAAAGCTGCTGTGGATCCTTCATCTAAAAGCAACATGGCCCGACTGCTGAGCCAGGTACGCTGCCAAGGGTTACGCAGCCTGCCAGCTGCTCAGAGAGACTTCGGGGCAGTTGGTCCCTGCATTGCCAAAGCCAGCCAGAGGACAAACCGATACGAGGGAGCAACCATCCGGGGACAGCCAGCAGGCACAGAATTAGCACAGGCAAACCTGTGACAACAGGGGAGTTCCCCCGGGTGCAGGGGCCAGGTTTGATTGAGCAAAAAAAAAGTAAATAAACAAGTTTTGAAGTCTCACTCTGGGGCTTGCCCTTACACGCGAAGCGTTCGTACCCTGCGGCAGGAGCAGCTGGCGGTGGCAGGGGAAGCAGCACATGGCAGGGTGGCAAAGAATGAATGCTCTGTGCTCCTGAGAAAGAAGAGTGATCCTTAGCCCCGTCAAAAGTCCTTAGGAGCTTCACTCACCCTGGTGCAGCCTGGCAGGGGTCCGTGCCCTCTCCACGGGACAGCTAAGGCAAAAGCAACAGCAGCAAGCAGGAAAGGGCTGGGGTCATGCAAAGTGGCCCCATGGGGCTGACAGCAAAGCTCATCCTCGCAGGCAGTGCCTCCTGCACGGCCCAAATGGATCAACGTGACCTGGCAGAGTCCCTCTGAGAGCTGAATCCATCCCAGCAAGAGAAAGTGAAAGGAGGGAGAGGCTCAGCCCCGCTCAGGGCAGTCCCCAGACAGCAGCAGAAGCTAAACGAGTCCTTCAGAGGGAGAGGAGATCAGCGGGTACCTCTGTGCAGGTGCCAGGCTCAGGTCGGCAGTGTCCAGGGCTGAGAAGGGGAACCTGTGCCCGCTCTGCAAAGGCTCCCAGGGGCTCCGGACTCCTTGCAAAGCTGCAGCAGCACAGCAGGTTGGTGCGGGCAGGAGCTCTCTGCTCATCTCGGCAGGATCGGTGGCTTTGCAGGCAGAGCCCGCTTACATGTGCTCGGGGTGGTTCTGGAGGCACTTGATGACATCACTGACAGGTTTGCCCTCGTAGCAGATCTCATACACAGCTGTGAAGAGGGGGAACCTGCGGGCAGATGAATAAAGTGACCCCCTGCGCTGTCACCAGGGCTGGCAGGGTCAGAGCACCTCAATGCTGCTGTGACACACAGGACCACTGGGCAGGAGCAGGTGGGACAGTAGCAGGGTCCCCCATCCAAGAGGCCATTCCTGCCCAGCTGCTTGCAGGGCAGAGACTCACCTCAGCAGCACAGATGCTACGGGGAGGGTTGGGTTTCCACAAGATCCCACCCCAAAAGAGCAGGCAGAGATGAGAGCACTCACTTGTCCACTGCATTCTTGCTTTTAAGGATGTGATGCAGCTCAGCAGACGTCTGGGGACCCTGCAGCTTCTGCCCATTCAACATCTCCTTCTCCAGCTGCTCAATGGACTGAAACAACCCAAAAGTGAGGGGGCTGGACCCCGCAACCCCAGCCACCACCACGTGTTCCTCCTCTGGAGCCAGGCTGTGGCACTGGGCGAGGGAAGGCAGGGTACGATGGTGCTAACTGGGTTCCTGCCCAGCAGCTCGATGCAGGGATCAGTGCTGCCTGTTCCCCTCTCTGCTCACCTTTCCAGTCTTAGCAAAAGCCTCAGCCACTTTGCGGTTGCGGCCACCGTAGCAGGTAGTGATGAGGTCGGCGACCCCACAGCTCTCCAGGAAGGTGGAGGAGGTGACGGGGCCCTTACAGAAGAGTTTGGAGAAGGAGATCATCTCCATCAGTCCCAGACGGATCACAGCGGCCTTCGTGTTGTCTCCATAACCAAGCCCGTCACAGAAACCGGCTCCTACAGCCACAATGTTCTGGAAAACAGCAGCGTGGAAGGATCTGTTCCCGATGGAGCTCTGGCCTTTGCTGTGTCTCTGAGCTGCTTCGTCGTGCAATACCCAGCGGGGTTCATTCAGCTCGCAGCCCCCTCCCCAGAGCTCCCTGCAGAGCCCCAGATGCTGCTAACCAAGCCCTGCAAACCCCCGTGAGCGGCTCACCCACCTTGAGAGCCCCGCAGATCTCTACGGTGTCGGCTTCCTGCACCACCGTCACCCGGAAATTCGGTGTCTGCATCAGCTCCTTCAGCACCTGCCCATGCTGTGGGTTCTTGCAGCCTGATGAGACAAAGGGAAGAGGAGGAGGAAGGTGAGGGAGGAAGGCCCTAAGGTAGGGCCATGCTGCTCCTCTGCCCAGCGGTGCGTTCCTGCAGCACAGCCCTTGCAGCGAGAGGAGCCTATTGCCCAACCGATGGATGTTGCTAAACGTTTGCAGGTCCACAAAGCGCCAAGCACACATTGCCTGGCAGATAAGCAAGGCTCAACCTTGGAATTCCCAGAAGATGGGGACGACCCCTACTGCTGCGTGGAGCAAGGCAGCACTGACACGCCCAGTGGAGGAAAGGCACCTTTAAAGGTTGCAAATCTGGGTTTAGATGGCTGTTCTCCCTGGTGTCCTGTGTGAGAGCGTTTCTGCATGCACACAGACAGCACGCTCTGCTCGTACCTCCCTGGTCTCTGCAGCCTCCTGCGCTGCGTGTTTGCTTTTGTTTAAAACACAGACACTTTGAATCCCATAACTTCTAACCCAGCGAGCCGCCGCTGTTGGATTTGGCTGCTGCAACTCACAAACAGCGTGGAGGTGCCAGGAACCAGACGAACATTCAAACAGCCCTGGCTGGTAATAACGTGAGATCCAGGTGAGCGAGCCTTGAAGGCCAAGGAAATGAAGGTAGGAACTCCATTTCTAAAGGGTCCGTGCTTTCAGACACACAACTGTTTTTAACAAAGCGAGCAATCACGTTGTAAACCCTGTGAATGAGATCCTCCAGCTCCTATGGAGCCTCACTGCCTCTGCAGGGAAAAAGGCAGCAGTGGTTTAAGCTGCACCGTGCTCACCCCTTTGCCCCTTCCTGCTCGTTGGAAACAAAGGCTGCTAACGAGGAGGGAAGTTTTGGCTCCTTACCGATGGTTGTTTCACAGAACTTCTCTTCTGCCACTTCATTCGCAATGTTGGCCCCCATCAGGACGCTTATCTCTATTCCCAGTTTCTCGTGGATGATGTCTGAGATCAGCCTGAGCCCATCTGGTCCTTCATCCACCCCCTGAGAGGCAACCATGGACAGAGATGAGTGCCTGACCCCCAGGACCTGCCCCCCTGCCCCAATCCTGCCATTCCCTGTGCTGCAATGCTCCGACTCCCATCCCGACAGCCCCCTCGTTGCTCAGCTGCACCCCACTCCTCCCAGCACTTGAGATCCCCACAAAGACTCTGCCTCCACTTCCCAAGCCCCTCCCCTAACCCTAAATCCCAGTTTCTGCTCCAAAACCCCCAGATTCCCTTCACAGCCTCCCCACACCAGGCTGCTCCTGGCTGGGTCCCTTCGTCCCAGTGCCCCAGCAAGCTCCTCCTCCTGCTCACACCTTGATGAGCGACATCCCAACGGCGCCTTTCTTCACGTGGCCCTTGAGCTGGTCACAGATTTTGCCAATAAACTGGTGGGGCACCACAAACAGGAGGATGTCAGCCCCAGCACAGGCCTTCAGCAGGTCTGGCTCTGCTACCTGAAGAGAGCACGGCTGGCATCAGGGACTTGTGCCCGAGCGTGTCCTGAATATGAGACAAGGGGGGGCAAGGGCTTGAGAGCAGCTGCTGGGGGCTTCCGAGCAGGGAAGGGCACAAAGTCACTGCCCTGAGGTCCTGGCAGGGCAGAGGGGTTGGAGAAGGGCAAAGCAGCTCCAGTTGGTTCCACGGACGTGGTGCAAAGAGCCGGGGTGGTTCTGGGGATCTCAGCAGCTGAGGGGCCGAGCATGCGGCTGCGGACTCTGTGCGCGGCCGATGCCAGCGCGGAGGCAGCCACATGGCCTCGAGCCCAGCCTGCGGATGCCAGAGCCGGGGCGAAGGTGGGCAGTGAGAGCGGCCAGGGCTACAGCTCGCCCAGGCACGGATCAAGGTCACCAGGAAGGTGTCACCGAGTCCGGGTGCAGCCCGGGGCATCCCCTACCTTCACACCAGGGCTCCAGCAGCTCCCAGCACAGCCATTTACCCCTCACCAGCGCCCCACTGGCAGCACTGGCCCTGGTCACCAGCGGGCCACACTCACCACGTTGGGGGGCAGCTTGTGCCCTGGCAGGTACTTGACATTTTCATGCTCCGTGTTGATGATCTCAGTGAGGCGCCGGCCACCCACCTCTTCCTCCAGCACCCACATGTTCACCTGGTTCTCAAAGGTGCTCAGCCGTGCCGCGTTGCTGCCGGCGATCTTGGCGATGGCCGAGCCCCTGCGTGGGCAGAGCAGAGCTGTAGACAGCAGGCACCGAGGATCCCGGTGCACCACAAATCACCCACGTAAGGGGTCCTGGGGAAACGGGGACGGCTCGCACTGGGGGGTGTGGGGAAGACGAGGACCGCGCTGTGCTCAAAGAGGGGACCCGGGAGCCCACGCTCACCAGTTGCCAGAGCCCACGATGCAGACTTTCTTGCCACCCATGGTTGCAGGGAGCCGGGGCACTGCGCAGTGCTGAGCCTGCTGCTGGTATTTCAAGGCCACCCGGGGCAGGGGCGGCCCCGTCCCGCCTCCGGCCCCGCCTCACCCCCGGGGGAACGGGGCAGCCGTGTCCCGGCGCTGGCCGCTTTCCTGGGCACTGCCGGTGCTCACGGAGGCAACCCCGGGCTGTGCTGCAGGTGCAAAGAGCTCAGATCCCAAATCTCCACAGAAGCAGCAGCCACGACTGCAGAGCCTCTCCTCCTTCTTCTGCATAAAAGCATTTTATTGCCCCCCTCTTCCTAAAAATTGTGCTTCCCACCCCTCAAAGTAAGAAATATGAACCATGTTGTTGCAGACCCAGGACACAGCTCCTGCCTCAAGCAGCAGCACAGCCCGATAGGTGGCAAAAGACCCTTTCTTCTGCACACAGAGGATACCCCCCTTGCACCGAGGGCTCGCTGGTTTTCTGTAAAGCATTACGTTTCTACTTGCAGGCAGGGTCAAGAGTGTAGTGCCCCTTCTGCACACTTTTCAGCCTTTGCACGTGAACTTTAATACGGTTTCCTCAAAATTACGCCCAGCTCCCGTGGGGCTTGTAACATTTCTGCAAGGCAGCAGAGTGTGGAAACCAGGCTGTCTCGATTTTATCAGCAGCTCGGCCACTGCTTTTGCAGTTTTGCTCCAGTTACTTCGTTTACCACAACAGCACTTTTTGCAAAGGCTTAACAGACTCTGCAAGCCAGGAGATCCTGACATGAAAAACTCTCTATAAAAGGCTAAAATATGATAAACACTTTCTCTCCCCTCTCTTAACCCAGTTGGCTTTGTTTAAAGAAACAAGAAGTGGAGATAATCCCATCCCTTCCCAGGCAAGAACATGAACTGTCATCCACCAAGGCAGCTGCTGTCAGCGCAGGAGGGAGGACAGATTCCTTCACAGGAGGCTTTTATTAAAACTGGGTGATGTCTACAAGGATACAGTACAAAAAAAAAAACAAACCCATTTGGTCCATGGAAAAACCTGTAATATTCAGTTAAGAAAAGCAGTTAATCTGCAACAGCTATGCTTGCCTACGCCGTACTCAGCATCCTTCGCGTGTGATTGCCCTGAGGAGTCAGTGGGCTGCTTCATCAGCATCTTCACCCCAGTACCAGAGGAGCCACTTCATAGGGGGGCAAAGGAGAAGGGACGCCGAGTCTATCACTCACAGACACGTAGTAACACAGACACGAGTAGGGCCACCCAAGCTCTTTCACTTTCCCAACCACACCACAGCCGGGTGTGGGGACGAGGGGTGTTTGGCAGTAAGAACATTTTGCGGCTATTCCAAGAGAATATGACCAACTTTCAAGTCCACTTGCATGTCAGTCCCGAGCAGAAATACCGAGATCAGGTTTAAGAGAAGCCGTTCTCTTACACCTGACCTCTAGTTCACTAGTAATTCATCCACGAAGAGGCATCCAGGCTGCTGCTCCCCACGGTAAGAGAAAGAATCCTATTTGTACATTCCTGAACCATGCTGGGTCCTATGGCAGCCTCAGAACCTAAAACTTGACTAAAAACCACAGGAGCTTCAGCATGGAAACATCTGCTACCTCGCCTATGCCTGGAGCTACACCCAAGGGCTGTCCTGTTATGCCCTCAGATCCACACGAAGGAGCCTCTGGTCCCCACAGCGAGTGACACAGGGTAACTGTTGTGCCCCCACACAATTGCACCAGGCAGTTGTTGCATCCCTTCTCTCTGCTACAGGGAAAAGCAGCAGTCGGATGGCTCGCTGAATTTTAAGTCTTTTGAAGTGAAGTCTCACCACTCCAATGCTTCCACATCCCTGCAGTAAGCCAATGTCTCGCCTCCCCCATGATCCCAGTCTAGGACAGCGTCAGGGAACACGAAGGGAACAGAGGAAGAAGCAATTCTCTACACAGTCCAGTAACGTCCTCAAGGAGGAGCAACCTATGAGGCAGTCCAGTGCAGCAGCACCCTCAGAGCGAGGGAGTAAGGGCAGGGAGGTATTTCAGCTCACAGCATCCTGCCCATTACGTCTCCTGGCACCTTGCTATAAAGTGAGGCAGGGAAGAGATGGGCCACAGAACTCCACCTTCACAGCAGGTCCAGGCCTCCCAAAGCCAGCTCTCGAGTGCCAGAACCAGATGCTAGTTGGGGAAGCATGGGCTGTGGTTTCCAAATCTGATGAAGGCTCCAAGTCAGCAGTCACTCTGGCTACTGGGGACACTACAGGCAGTGTGGAGTCGAGGGGAGGCTCTGGGAAGCCTTAGGACTGACAAGGCAACAGTCAGGAAGAAAACCAGGTAGAAATGTGTGCTTGTTGGAGTCTGTCTGCTCGCCACACCCCAGAAGGCCCCGGACATCCTGGAATTGTCCCAACAGGGACAACACCAGGATGAAAAATAATGTGGGCCTTGCTGCTGGAGTGGGATTATGTGAGCCTTAAACAATGTCCTCTGCAGAGCTGTCTCCACAAATAGCAGTGATGTCTTCTGGCTGGGGAGGAGCGGAGCAGCCTATGTGTTACGGATGCCCAGGGCCTGCTCCAATTCCTGCCGTCTTTGCTGCACCTGCAAGAGGAGCCAGACCCACAGCATTAACATACTGAGATCATGCAGCACCACAGCATCTCAGTAACACAGGACCCAGCTGGAAAAGGGTGAGCTCAAACTGGGACCGAGATGCATCAGCAGTGTCTACAAGTGGAGCTGAGCACTGCCCCTTTCCAGCAGCGCCGTCTGCCCCTCAAGGAGTGACAGGAGCTCAGTGCCACAGGGTACAGAGGGGGATCCCTGCACACCTTGGAGTAGAAGTATCTGCAAACGGCTTCCTGAGCCCACGGCTGGAAGTAGAACTCAGCTCTCCGCTCCTCTTCAGGATTCCCAACCACATCAGTCATTGTCTGGAGAGCACAAAGGACAGAAGAGTTCAGGGAGTGCAAAAGCTGTGGCTGTGCTGAGCAAACCCACCCCCCTCCCCTGTCCTCAAAGGCATTTCAGTACAGTCAGGTCAGGCTCTTATGCTCAACTCCAATTCTAGTCTCGCTTTCCGAGCAGGAAATTGCCTCTCTGTCTCTGTGGGAGCTGGTTATAATGAGGGAAGCGTGTGACTGGATCCACCTTCTCCACAAGACAAAGCTTTTACCTTTAAATCTCGGCACTGGGACTGTAGCCAGTCGTTGATGAAGCCCTGAGGATCTCGGGCAAAGCTCAGCATGAACTCCCGCTGGGTCTTCAGCTGGTTAATTGTCTCGATTGTTTCGTGAATCTGAAAGGGATAAGCACAGCAACCAAACTGCTGAATAGGGGAAAAAGTCAGACAGAAACAACAAGAGACCCAGCACATGAAGGTGAATTCTTATATTCCCTGCTTGACTTATGCCCATCAGATCAGATTTTTCAATTCCTAGTATCCTGCTCTAAATATTACCAGTTTTCCCACTGACCATTTGCTCTAAAACTACCAGGTAAAGCCACCTATTTGTAAGCCTGGCTGACCCCACTCCAGCTTCCAAATGCACAACAGAGCAAAGCTGAACCCCTGTCCTGCTCAGGGCTCCCTTGCTCCAGAGAAATTCCTGCCCAGACACAAGGGCAGACCTGAAGGAGCTCTTCCTACCTTGTTATCCAGAGCAGCAATTTCCTGTTGACTGGCTGTGGACAGCAGAAAGGAATTCATCTGAGTTTTCAAGGTATCATCCACCTCCACGTCGATGTCATAGCAAGCAGTTTTCTTCTGGTCATTTGGGTCAACACTAGGGACAGCCACAAGAAAGAAGCCAAAGTAAGTGAACAGCTCAAGAAAGCACCAAATTGTAGCTCCTGTAGGTGTAATGTGAAGGACAGCATGAACGTGGGAGTGCCTTGTGGCACAGAAGGATGCGGTAAATGAAAGAGGCCGCTGTTCTTTTACGGACAAACAAAGCCAGGCAACACAGGAACTGCTGCTGAAAATCAGAGCGTATTAAATCCACTCTTCTTCCCAGAAACAAGAAGTCAAGTGGAGCAGGCTCACCTGATCACATGATTAATGATGATCGGCTCTGGTGGCATGAGCAAGGCGTGGAGTCTTTGTGGGATTTCAGAGAACTTCATCCGCTGAGATTCAAATATCTGCGACAGAAACACAGGGCTGAGGAAAGGAAGGAGCTCGGCGCCAGCAATCTCTTGGCTGCTGACTGGGGCACGCTGGAGCAGTGGCTTGTGCCAGCCACGCCATTACCTGCTGCAGGTATTTGTCGCAGATGACGTACTCCCGCTCGTGGGGGTCCTGCAGCTTGTGGGTCTTGATATATTGCCACAGTGCCTGGATGATCACTGGGCGGGTCTGAGTGTGAATCCCCAGGAGACGAGCCAAGCGGGGATCCAGTTTGAACTGGGGAGGCTGAAACACAAAGCCCAGCAAGGTGAGATGGCCGCAGCCACAGCCAGCAGCACAGGCCTGCCGTGGTTTAGCCCACCACCATCTCACCTGGTAATCCAGCATCAGGAGGACAGTGCAGCGCACGTTTACATCTCCTGGCCTCTTCACCTGGAAGCCATCTGTCTCCTGAGTTGTAGCAGTCCTGTGCCACTGAACAGGAGAGGGCATTTATAGAAGCACATCTGGTTCCCTTTGCTCCTGCCGCTTGGCATCCCACAAGCTTTGCCAGTAAATCCCACCCACGCCTAGCGAAAGTTCGCCTTATTCCCACTTACAGCTTGAAACAAGAGTTAATACATTTGTTCAGACCCCCAGCAAGTCAGAGGGAAAGCTAAGGTAAGGATTCAAGAGCTCCTGGCTCCCAGGTGCTTGTTCAAGCTTTAAGTATCCCCACCCTATCTGCTCAAACACCAACCCATTTTGAGAGGTAACACAGCAAAAAGAAGCTCACCTCTACTAGGTGATTGTCAGGGCCATACAGGTCTTTATCAAGCTCAATGACCAGAGATTTAAAGAAGGATGAGAACTTTCTTTTCTGCTTGGTGGCATCATATTTGGACAGAGCAGACTGCAAGCAACACAGGAAGGAAAAGGGTTAGGACAGCAAGTCTCAGCACTCAAGCACAGCCACCGTGCACGACAGCGCTCCTTTAAGTTCTGAACACCTAAATCCACCAACATGTGCTTGAAAATCAAGTTCCAAAGTCAGAAAGTGAAAGACTGGAGTTAAAGATGAGCTCGCAGCAATTAAATCAGCAATGACACACAACGCAAGTGCCCTGGTTCTCAGAGCCAGGGTACACAAGTGCCACTGATCTGATCTCACCATTCATTCTTATAGCTCTAAGGGCTTTGTATAACTCGTGTCCTGCCATGGGGACACCCATCGGTCTCCAAGTTGAGCTCTCGGTCTCGTCACCATCAGAGTCCTTGGAAAACAGAGATGAAGGAGGGTATCAAGCCCCTAGCTACACTGTCAGACACTAAGAAACCGGTTTCATCACCAATTCCAGATCCACGAAGTCGCCTCTGTGGGTGGCTATTTCACACTTACATCTTCCAGCAGCCGTCCTTCCACCCGCAGCTCCCAGGAGGCGACTGTTCCTTCACCATCCTCTGCATCCGACTTGGCTGGATTGAAGGTATTGGAGATAAAAATACGTAGCTTCCGTTTTTGCTACAAGAAAAAACGTCGGTTCAGCGTTAGCTCTGAAAGAAAGGCCTGACTATCTTGCTTCTGTTTCACTAAAACTAAGCTTAATGGTTTTTAGCTGCCTCATAGCCCCACTCGCCCAGGGCAGACAGCAAAGAAAGAGGCATTTCTGGTTCCACTCCCTGCTTAGGGCTGGAGTGTCTTAAATCATTAAGATTCCTGATAGACCATGCTTATGGGGACATAACTCAAGCTTTAGTGTCAAGAGCCTCCAAACCTTGCATATGAGAACCACAAACACAGCCACCCCCTACCTTGATGGGTCTCTTCAAAGCCTCCTGGATATCCAAGCGTTTCCTCATAATGGTCTGGTCCAGTTTCCTTTCAAAGGCCAGCAAGTCCATATAGGCCTGAGACTCGGGTACGAGCTCACGAATCTACAGCAAATCAAGAAGGCAAATCACCGTCAGCTCGCCTGCGCTTCTCCAGGCTGCTCCACATCAACCCCGGCCACAGCCGCGTGTGCCACTCACCCTCTGAGGTAGAATTTTGTCTGCCATCTTCTTCTTTTTAGCACTGTTAAGGAAGCAGAGGCACACGCAGGCGTTAAAATGACAACCACTGGGTGCAAGTTAACTGTCAGCATTCACGAAGGGAGGAAGACAACAGCTTATTCTCTGGTTTAGTACTGTGGCAATAGCAGTGCTCAGCCTGGGTGCCAGTCTCAGACCCAGGCTCTCATTTTCAGAGGCATTTATCATTAAATAAACCCTAAACCTTGACACCATCAGCGCAGAGTCAGGCTCTTTGCTCCCCACAGCCCCTGCCAGTCCTCCAGAGCGACCCATTTCCCTACGCTTTACCTCCCCTACAAGAGCCAACACCAAGTTGGAAAGGGCACACCGACACAACGCCAAACCAAAGCGGCTCACTAGCCTCAAATAGCTTCAGATTCACTTTTCTAAGAGATGCATTTTAAATCAAGGGATGAATTACCGGTGTTACCAAGGTATCTGCCAGAAACGCCTAGCGTTATTATCTGCTGGAAGCCCTCCCTCTCCGGAGGAGCCGCACGACAAAGCTGACGGCCCTTTCGGCCACCCGACGAGCAGC
>NW_010181348.1:13303-13628 GCF_000695765.1 Mesitornis unicolor
GCAGCAGCCATGAAACACCCAAGCGCTGCGGGAAGGCAGAGCACCGCGGACGCGGCCCAACAGAAACGCTTTGTGCCGTTACACGCAGTCACCCGGTGACACCGATTGCGACGGGCGCTTCCCCCGCCACCGGCACGGCCCCCCGGGGGGGCCCCCCCGCTGCCTGCCTGCACCCCCAAACCCAGCCTCTCCCCGTTAAGCCTTTAGGGAAAGGGAGACAGCGCGGCCGTGCCTCGGCCCGGAGATGCCCCGGGGTGTCCCCGCCGCCCGCGACGCCCCCGTTGCCAGGGGTTACCGATACCGGTCCTTACTTGTGGTTGCGGTT
>NW_010181349.1:0-257 GCF_000695765.1 Mesitornis unicolor
TCATCCCCACCACCATTATCCCCACCAGCATCACTGCCGTCGTCACCACCATCACCACCATCATCACCCCGTCAGCAGCACCACCACCATCATCCCCATCACCGTTATCACCATCACCACCACAACCATCATCACAATCCCCACCACCACCATCATCATCCTCATCATCATCATCCCCATCATCACCCTTCCTCCTCCTCCTCCATCATCATCATCATCATCCCCACCACCATACTCCTCACCAACATAACTGCCAC
>NW_010181349.1:603-980 GCF_000695765.1 Mesitornis unicolor
CACCATCCCCATCATCATCATCCCCATCATCACCCTTCCTCCTCCTCCTCCATCACCATCATCACCCCATCAGCAGCAGCACCACCATCATCATCACCACCCGCATCCTCACCACCTTCACCACCCCCACCTGCGGCAGGGCCAGCACGGCGCTGAGCACCCACGCCGCACACAGCATGGCCCTGTTCCTGCGCCCGGCGCGGCCCAGCGCCATGGGGTTGACGATGGCGGCGTGGCGGTCCACGGCGATGACGACGGTGACGAAGGCCGAGGCGTACATGGCGGCCAGCTTGAGGAACATGAGCGCGCGGCAGGCCACGTCCCCCCCGTACCACTGCACGGTGACGTTCCAGGCGGCGTCCAGCGGCATCACCACC
>NW_010181350.1:0-314 GCF_000695765.1 Mesitornis unicolor
CTCCTAAGATTCTGTGATTCTGTGATTAAGTTACTTTCTGGCTTTCTATGCTGAGAAAGAAAAGGACAACTGCTACTTGCTAAGACTGCACAGAAACCCAAGGCTTTTTGTCCTCACCTACTTCCACACTCTTCAGGTGTTAGGGTAAAAAACAAAACAAAGCAAAAAAAAAAACCCCAAACCACCACTAAAAAAAAAATCCACTGCTGTATTGCACTGGGCATGGAGTTAGATTTTTACAACTTAATGACAAACCTAGAGGCAATTCCAACCACAACAGCAGGAAAATATAAATATTAAAGAGGCTGTGAAGA
>NW_010181350.1:345-1671 GCF_000695765.1 Mesitornis unicolor
TCTCCATTATATTATGCCAAGATCAAATTCGCAGTTAGTAGAACCTACTCCAAGTTTCTGTTCTGGGAGACAATACAGCTCACAAGGACTTGCAATGCAAAAGAAAGCCAGTATTAAAATGAAATAATTCCACTTAGCTTTACCTATCCAGAGAGCATTAGCTGATCCATTCTCAAATACGTAATTCCTTCAGTTTAGTAACCACCTCTGATGTAGCTGCATGTGAATATTAAACAGTTGTTTCTTGTAACTCACCGGCTAGGGACAGCCATTTAGACACTATGACAAATGTACGTCTATCTGATTAAAACAGTCTCTACTTGCTTCTATTTGTTTAGCCTTCCACCTCAGAAAAAGCACTACTAAAGCCTTTTTTATATAAACCAGCTGTTAACAAGACAAAGAAACACTTTAGTGTACCAAACAACTCATGTTATCAAGCATTAATTGACAGCTAAAATTTCACTAGACAAACTCAGTGACAAAGTTTTCTTTTTTATAGCTTTATGCATCTATATAAGGAATTCATGGTGTGAATAACCTCTTCACAAAGCTTTTAAGTCTTCAGTCACAGCCTTAAGATCTTAGTGCAAACAAAGAAAGCCAGTGACTAAAGCCAAGTAGACAATGCAGAGAAAAATACACTGGGAAATTAATTACCTTCCTGAATTATGCAGACCTTTGATTACTTGTGAATTTTTAAGGCTAGAATAACCTCATACAACTTTAGCATTTACTAATAACAGTAAATGCAACTATCGTCACGCCTAGGAGCTGGCAGCCTTATGCAAGCACCCAAGAATAAACTTCATCCCAAAGGACTGCTGTCTGATTAGTATCTTCGTCAAGTCTCTTTTCATCATCTGTAGATTAACATGGATCACTGATGATGTACTGTGTGTCTTCTCCCAGGCTGGATGAGTATGACAAAAAGAGCAAACACCTGTTTGTCGCAGATGTCAGACAAAAATGCTCTCCTGTCTTGCAAACTACACAAAATAAAGTTGCCCAAAATGCATGTATCTGTAAACAAATGTATGAAAATAATGCATGGGGTTTTTGTAAAACAAACAACTTTCACACAACAGGAAAAACAAGCTACAATGGCTAAATACATTTTTAATTGCACACTTTTATTTATAAATCTATATTTACAGCGATGGAGATACATAGCTGAATTAGGCCTTAAGTGAAGTGCTCATCCAGTGGAAACTCCTCTGGACGGGTCTGTCATTGCACCCTATTGAACCGGCTGCATTTGGCTACATGGGTCTAAGGCCGTCACAGCAGCAGCCACCCTCAAAGACCTGGCTCAATCACAAGAAC
>NW_010181351.1:0-1536 GCF_000695765.1 Mesitornis unicolor
CACCACAACTCTCTGCTTGGCCATCCAGCCAAGTTTTTGACCCAGACCCTGATTTTAGCCCTGAGATGGTCTCCTCACTCTGGGATGACACAGATATTGAATAAGTCCATGCCTGTATGTTTAAACCAACAGCAAACATCTGAAGCACCCAAAAATGCCAAAGCTGAATCCAACACAAAGCAGTGGCAAAGCTTCTGCACAATTACAATCTGGCCCTGTCTATCTCCTGGAACAAGCCACACATTTCTGTCAGCGTGGATGCAGTGCTGTGGGTGAGAGCCTTTCACAATGAAGCTGGCAATAACGCTCCCACCTATGGCCCTGGTTCTCACCCTTGATTTCATTTAATAGAGGTGGTGGCGAAGGATCTGCACAGGGCCAGGGCTTGGGCTCAGGGCTACAGATATGGTAATGGTAAGGGATAATGGCCTCAAGTTGTACCACGGGAAGTTTAGGTTGGGTATCAGGAGGAATTTCTTCACTGAAAGGGCTGTCAAGCACTGGCAGGGGCTGCCCAGGGAGGTGGTGGAGTCCCCATTCCTGGAGGTGTTTAAAAGACGAGGAGATGTTGTGCTTAAGAACAGAGTCTAGTGACAGACTTAGGGCTGGTTCAGTGGTTGGACTCGATGATCTTGAAGGTCTTTTCCAACCAAAACCATTTCATGATTCGATGCTATCTTCTCTGTACCCCAGTGAGATTCAGGTTGCCGTGTTGCAGCACGGGCACCTTGGCAGGAAGCAGAGCTTGGTCATTTTGCTGTGTTCTTCACAAGCACCACCCTTGTGGTGATGACTCACAGCTCTGCTCAGAGTGATCAGTGCAAATTCGTGGTGTGCTCTGCTGCAAGCTGCTCAGTTTGAGTCTGTGGGATCCTGCTGCATCCCTGGATTTGTCCCATATGATGAAGACTATAGGTGCACAAATGCCAGAGTCCCAAACATTTGGGTGCTGCGCACACGGCAACACTTTATTTTCTTCTACGAGTTGTGCCAGAGCAGAACTTGTATCCATCAGCGCATCCCACGCTGACAGAAATGTGTGGCTTGTTCCAGGAGATAGACAGGGCCAGATTGTAATTGTGCAGAAACTTTGCCACTGCTTTGTGTTGGATTCAGCTTTGGCATTTTTGGGTGCTTCAGATGTTTGCTGTTGGTTTAAACATACAACACACAACCTGAATCTCACTGGGGTACAGAGGAGATAGCATAGAGTCACAGAATGGTCTTGGTTGGAAAAGACCTTTAAGATCATTGAGTCCAACCATCAAATCAGCCCTAAATCCACCACAAGACCATGTCCCTAACATCTCCTTGTCTTTTAACCCCCTCCAGGGATGGGGACTCCACCACTGCCCTGGGCAGCCCCTTCCACTGCTTGACAGCCCTTTCAGTGAAGAAATTCCTCCTAATATCCATCCTAATCCTCCCCTGGCTCAACTTGAGGCCATTATCCCTTACCATTACAATATCTGTAGTCCAGAGCCCAAGCCCTGGCCCCGTGCAGTTCCTTCGCCACCACCTCTATTAAATGAAATC
>NW_010181352.1:0-1160 GCF_000695765.1 Mesitornis unicolor
GATTTGTGCTATTTTTACTGACCACTTGCAGACGGGCTGCGATCTCATACCCACCCGCGGCCCGCGGCCCCCGGCAGAGCGCGGCGCTCCGGACACCAGGCATCACCTCCCTCCTGCACCGCCCGAGGTAAGGCTGTGCCCGGGGGGTCCCCCCACCCGTGACCGTGTTAGTGGTGACACAGGGGTGAGTGTGACACCATCGGGGTTTGACGTGGGTAGAGAGGACCCCCCCGGGCACGTGAATTTATCTGAATTTTTCCCCCAGTCTGAGGTTCCTCAGAGTTTTTCTCTGCTCTTGGAGAGGGGATTGGTGAGACCGCAATGGGGTTAAATATCGGTAAAATCCTCAACTGGGCTTTGAGGCTGAGATTGGATGGATTTTACTGAAAACTGGCAAACAGGGCTGCTTAGGCAAACATTTCCCCATTTGTCCCAGCCTGACTTCTCATGGTTACTTGTGTGACCAGGGAGGTTCAGTTTGGGGTGCGAAGGGGGTGTTTGGGGGACATGGTGTTATCTGAGTGCGTGTTTGTGGTCTGTGTCTGGGATGGGGGAGGATGTTAGGATTTACTAGGGGTTATTTCTTTTAGGGATTCCCATGATTTAATGGTCTAATAAGCTTTTTAAGCTTTTCATGGCTGGGGGCACCCAAGCAGTGCAGAATTTCCTTGTCCAGATCCTCTCAACCCCATCAGAAAGCAAAGTCTCTTGTGGATGCTCCAGATCCAGCTGGAGCCCAAAAGTCCCTGCAGGAGGTTGCTGGGGATGTCTTAGCAATTTAGAAATACTTAGCCCCCAGAATTGATTGACCTTGGTAGAGGTCGTCAGCACGAGTGCGGTGTGGGTCCCAAGGGGAAGGCAGGAGACGCTGAGAAGATTCACCCAGCCCTTGCTCCTCTCCAGAGAGCCCAAGGGTTTTCTGCCTCCCCTGAAATAAACTGGGGGGAGAGCAGCTGAGACCTGACCTGCTCAATGCACCAGTGCCAGGCCAGAGGAGCTGCCTCCCTGCAGGTCCTCTGGGACATTTGTTGTATCACCAAAATCCTCCAAAAAGGCGTGAAACCAGTGACGCTGGCTGCATTTGACTGATGTGGGTTTTGGGAGAAAAAAAATCCTGTTCTTGGGATTTTTCCTTGTAAATCCAGGGATCTGGCAGGCTC
>NW_010181352.1:1430-1892 GCF_000695765.1 Mesitornis unicolor
CAGGAATCTTTGGAGTTAAAACCAGTTTCCAAATTGAGGGGGAAGCAAAGAGATTAAGGCAAAAAAATCCCAGCTTTGCCATTTCAGTTCTGAGGGAAAAGACTAAACCCACCACCGGAAAACTATGCTTCTTTCTGAAATGTGGCATCGATTCGTTACTCTTGGTTGGAAAGAGAAAAAAACCTAATTTGATGGGCATTTTCCCACACATTTTTCTATCACTCAGGCTTACGCAGTGTTAGAAGCAGCGCTGGGGAAGTTCCAGGGCAGCGCATGTTAGAGCAGCTGCCAGGGCATAGGATTACCCAGCAAATTTAAAATATGAAGCCGAGTATTTCACCAGGGACGCGGATGCTGAAGGAATCTGCTCAGCCTCTTGGCTGTGATTTCTTGCCCCGTTACTGCCGAGATGGGCTTTGGCTCCACTGACTTCGCGGATGCCCATGGGGGGGCTGTGGGACG
>NW_010181353.1:0-8187 GCF_000695765.1 Mesitornis unicolor
CTATAAAATATATTTTCAAATTTTATTTATATAAATCTATATCAACTATTTTGATAAGGACATGATGGGGAGGGAGGTTCAGAGCCAACAAGGCTGCTTCAACCCCTGCTTCAACCAAAACAAGAGGTGGAGGTGTCCATAGGGGATTACACAGAATCACAGAACATGAGGAGTTGGAAGGGATCTCAAAAGCTCATCCAGTCCAACCCCTGCCAGAGCAGGATCACCAGAGCAGTCACACAGGAACACGGCCAGGCGGGTTTTGAATGTCTGCAGCGAAGGAGACTCCACAACCTCTCTGGGCAGCCTGGGCCATGCTCTGTCACCCTCACAGGGAAAAAGTTTTTCCTCATGGATTACTCCAGGCCTACAACAGTGAGCAGGGCTGGAGGGGTGGGTGCTCCTCCCTCGCTGACCCTGTGCTAGACTTTAAAGAAGGGGGGGGAAAGGAAAAAAATAAATCACTTCACTGAAGGTACTGATGGAAACCGACTGCCAAGGTGAAAACCCACTGCACTGAATGCAGGCGGGGATGTGCCTGAGCAAGGCAGGGGCTGGGGCGCCGCTAGGATTCACATGGATATTTAAGCCCCAATTAACTTAATATTGTGTGGATGGGCAGGAATGGGAAAGTTTTGTACAGGGGGGAGATTCACACGCCCATGGCGATTTTAAAAAAAACAACTGAAGTATAAAAAAACCCCAAAGCTCCAAAACAGGGCTGCGGCCTGCAGTGAGCGGGCACACGGCCTGGGTACAGGGGCACATCCCACTGCTGTGAATCAATGGAAAGAGGGTATCTGGGGAAGCTGCTGCATTTTTGGGGAGCAATAACACAAAATAACCCCGAAGTGCTACAGGAGGAGCTGGGTTATCACCTACAACCAGGCGATAACTCAGGCCCACTGGGGCTTGACTCGGCATCAACCACGGGTGCAGGAAACCCAGACCTAGCGTCCCCGGCACCCAAGGGAAAAAAACCCACCCCCGGTGTGCCGCCTGCCGAAAAACCCCGCTTCCCGGGTGCATTAACCCCCATCTCCAACACAGGAAGGGATGGGGAAGAGGCAAAGCCCTCAGAGACGGCACCGAGGAGCAGTTTCATCAGCCTCATTAAATTAAGAGCAATCAGTGACCACGCTTGCACAGCTCAAAACCTCTCTGGAAACCAGAGGGGATTGGGGGGGTGGGGTGTTTATTTGTCTGCTTTAAGTATCGTAAAAGCACCGTGTGCCTTCATCTGGGGCACCGAGGCACTAAAGAGATAAAAGATCTATAAATATCTGCTGGATGTTATAGATTTTTATAAAAAACCAAGTGCTTCTCCGCTTGCATCTTTTCCCGTCAGCACCAGAGCAATGCGGTCCCGCATTTCCCTTGGCATCCCAGCCCTCCCTTTGAACCCCCCTGCATCCCTCCAGCTGTTCCACATATTTGAGGCTTGAGTGTCGCCCCTCCACCCCCGAAAATGCTCCTTTGGTTTCTTTTAAGCTCCTCTGTCTGGTTTTCATAACCACAGGATGCAAAAGGGGGCTTTTCCCAGGGCGTTATTGAGGCCGCGGGACTGCGATGCACCCAGGATGCAAATGAGCCTAAAACTCGCCTTGGTAGGGACCGTGCTGATGGGCTGGGAGGGAGAGGGTGGGAAACACCAGTTTAAGAAAAAATTACAAATAAAAAGCCCCAAATGTGCCAGATTCACCCCAAAAAAGCAGGTGGGGAGCTTCCACTGGTTTGGTCGGCGTTTTAGCCGATCTGTTTGCATTTCGGGGGGGGTTCCTTTTCCAAGCTTGACACAGGAGCACCAAAATATTTGCCCAGAGCCCAAGTGATCTCAGAAAGGCCAACTCCGTATTTTAAAGTGACTTAAATATGCAAAAACCTGTCAGGTAGTGAAAATCATTTCCGAAAGCTTTCCCTTTGATCCATAGTGAAGACAAAGACTTAGAAACGGAGCCACAGATCCCCGGCTGGTGGGAAGCCTCCGGCTGGAGGGCTCCCACTCCCCCTCCTCTGAGAAAGCAGCAATTTGAGCAAATAAAGCATTTGGGGGTGGGGTTTTTTTTTGGCTTTTGGTCAGCAGCTGGTCAGCCCCTAATGAGTGAGCTGGAGCTGCGATTTCCTGCCTGGGAAAGGGGGTGTAAGAGAAACAGGAGAGGATCTGGGTTGGAAATTTGACTCACAGCCGTGATGCCGGCTGGGATTTGCTCCTCTTTGTCCCTCACCCGGGGAAACGGTGCAGGGGGAGGCACCAGATCGGGGGCAAGCATCGGATCGTGGTGGTGTCTGGAGAAAGAGAAGCCCCTTGGCCCCAGCCAGGGACAAAACTGGATGGAAAATGAGAAATTCTGGATCGTTCTCATCATCATCAACACATTTCTGGGAGGTGTTCCTGAACGTGAACTTTTTGTGGGTCCAGAGGTATCCTTGGTTAACATAACACCAGGTTCAATGTGCATTACAGTGCCCGAAAAGATAAAGGAAAGAGCAACCTTGGACAATATGAGGTGGCTGCCCAGAGAGACCACATCTGATTCCCATCGCCCCACAGCCCAAAATGGTGCGTCAAGAGCTTCAAAGGATCCAGGCTGAGAGGCAAGGGCTCCCCTTGAGCTCCATGACCAGCCACAGGGTCTGGCTGTTTTTATCTCCTAAATGGTTTTTTGCCTCTTCCCAGAAACAGAAGGAGCGGATGGGAACACATTTGAGACCGATGGGGAAATGACAGGGGTGTTGAAGCTTCAAAAGCACTGAAGTGTCTGATCCTGGCGTTGATGCTGAGAGCAGGGACCACCACTGGCGGCGGAACGAGCTGAGCAGCAGGGAGAGAAATGGTTAATATTTGTATTTTATGTAGAGTTGTAAATAGAAAAATAAAATCCTTTCAAAGGCCTAAAAGATGAGCAGACCCTGGGACGTGTGGTGGGGGACAGGGCAGAGCTCTCCCAGCACCCACAGCCGAACTCCACGCTGTCCCAGCTGTCCATCCACACAGCCTGGGAATGAGCACATCTGGGACCCACGCCTCCCAGTCTGTCCTTCAAGCCTGCTGCGGACAAGCCAATCCCAGACCCTCAACGCCGCCGTTAATTAATCCAGAGAACAAAAATAGCCCTGCAGGATTTCCTGCCTGCCCTCCCTCCCCTCCGACTGTATCGCGAGGTAGGAGGAAGGAGGAGAGGCTCATAAAGCAGAATGAAGGGAAGATGCTCCACAGAGCCATGGTATCCCCCTGCGTTACCGCTCCCATTTCATTTGGGGTGACCCCCCCTGTCCTTACCCTTTCATTCCCATCATTGAATTCCTGGGAAGCGCCTGGGCAGTGAGGATGCAGGCAGGGTGGCAGGGACCTCTCATCGTCCTCTGGACATGGAGTAAGATGAAATCCGATGTGTAATAACTCCACCTAGAGGGAAAAGAGATGGTTGGGTAAAAATTGCGCTATGGGTGACAGCGGCATGGCCAAGGACATTCCCCATCACTGCTGGACCTGGACATGCAACAGCCCTGCTGTGGGTGGCCCCAGGACACCAGAGCAGGCACTGCTCACTGTGGCAGTGGCAGTGGCACAATGCTCCGTCCCATGGGTGCATCAGCCACCACCAGTTCTCAGTGAGCACACAGCTGTCTTGGATCCTAAAGCCCAGCTGTCCCTTCTCACCCCCAGCACTAGTTGCGACTCACTGGTCTCACACACAAGATTCGTGGCCATCTCCGAGCCCTTCACTCAAAGCGTTTCCCCTCTGTCGTTATTTCCTTGCTGACATCTGGAGTTTCACTCCTTTCCTAGGGACTCTGTGGATGGGCTACAAACTGGTGGGGAAAGCAAAACACACATCTTGTCGTGGCCCCCCCACTCAGTGCTAAAATACCCCCCCAAATATGAGAACACACACGCTCTGGCTGCCTTTTATGTTCTCTTTTTTTCAATAGCAGATCCATCTGCAGCTCGGTCAGGGATAATCAGAGCTGGGAAGTGCCTCCTGCCTCATCCTGACCCTCTGCCCATCTTCAGCCAGGACCGAAGGGGGCAGGGATGGGACATGTGAATACATCCAGATGTGGAGGGATGGAGGGATGTAAGGCTTCACTGACTTCTCAAGTCTCTTTCAGGCCCCACTCAGCCCCACTGCCCTTCCCGTGGGACCCCTGCCCGCACCATGCCAGCTCTGGGCACAGGAATCTGCCACCTTTTCTTTTTTGTCTTCTCTGTAATGTTAGAAATCAGAGACCAAAGGAACACCAACTTCAGCTTCTGCTTAACAACCATCTCTCATCGCTGCTCGCACAGCGCAGCCCAGGCGGAAGATGAAGCATTTCCACTGCGACGGGCAAACAGAGATCAAGACTGCGATTGCCTGCTCGGCTCCCCAAATTCGGGGTGTGCTGCTTTCCACATTCCCCTGCGTGGTGCAGGGTCCTCCCCTTGCTCCCAGCTCAGCACGTTGTTAACCACTTACTTCCAAACCACTGCACGCTTTGTGCGGGCAGCCGAGGGATGCGTCAAAGCATTTCTGCAGACCCACCGTGCCAGGACTCACGTACAACCAAGGTGCGAGAGCTCCCTCCTGTACAGCTCCTCCCCAAAGCTTTTCCCGCTGCTCAACCTGCTGGGACAGTGATTTTGGTTTCAGGTGACCCCACGGTGCAGGCTGGACACCCACCCACCTATGCTCAAATCCTGGCTGCCCCAGTTTTGTCCCTTAAATATATCCCCCAGCACCCCTGGAAAGGGAGGACAAGAGCTATGTTTCCTTTGAGGAAGCTTCAATCTTGAATTTAAACAAGAAATATGACCTTTGGGAAATACAGGGAAGTCCTTCTTAACTGGTCCACTGATAGGACAGCATCTTGGCAGATGCAGTCACCAGATAAACACCATCTTGGTGCCACCAGCTTGTATTGGTGGAAGGGGAAAAAGTAAAAGCTGTTATTTACTTACTAATCCATCCAGAGAAAACAGCTTATCAAACCCCAGCTGGTGAGACGCTGCTATTTTACTTCTCATAAAACTGCCACATCGAAAGGAGGGTGACAGCAATAAATAAGTTTCTTGCTGGAGCTGCTTTTGCATGTTTTTTTAAGCCTCGATGGAATATTTTATTTTTTTTTTAAGCCCCTCACTAGAAGAAGGATGTTGAGATTGTGGAGCATGTTCAGAGAAGAGCCACAAGGATGGGGAGGGCTCTGGAGAACAAGCCTGATGAGGAGTGGCTGAGGGAACTGGGGTTGTTTAGCCTGGAGAAGAGAAGGCTGAGGGGAGACCTCATCACCACCTCCAACTGCCTCAAGGGAGCTTGGAGAGAGGTGGGTGCTGGGCTCTTCTCCCAGCTGATGGGGGATAGAACAAGGGGAAACGGCACCAAGCTGTGCCAAGGGAGGTTCAGGTTAGAGATAAGGAGGAAGTTCTTTACTGAGAGGGTCGTCAGAGGCTGGAACAGGCTGCCCAGGGAGGTGGTGGAGTCACCATCCCTGGATGTGTTTAAAGAGCGGGCAGACGAGGTACTTAGGGATATGGTTTAGGGGGTAGACAGGAATGGTTGGACGTGATGATCTCGGAGGTCTTTTCCAGCCGAGCGATTCTGTGATTCAGAAGGGATATTTGAGTATTAATGAGGCGTGATGCTGTTTGCCTCAAGTGGGGATTTTCTCCATTAAAAAAGAAGTGTTCTGGGGCCACGGGCAGGAAAGATGAGAAAACCTGAAGCCGTGAAGTCGAATGAAAGCAGTGGCCAGGGCACGGGGCTGTGACACACCTGCGGTTCCTAACACTTCCCTTTCCCCTGCCCTTAAGTTACATTTGGCTCCTTAGCTAAAGATGGGATAATTATTTCCAGCGAGGTAGACACATTCCAGATGCTTTTCTCTCTTCAGAACTGCACTAACACTATCATAAACCCCAAAGCCATTTTCCAGCTCCCACACGGCCATCTGGACGGCGGCAGAGCTTTGCCAAAGACTGCCAGGTTTCCCTTACAACTTTATTAAGTTCGAGCAGGTATTTAGGGAGAGGCAGCTGCATCTTCTTTTCCTCTGGTGGACAGATGGGGGACGAGTCCTTTGCAAAGCCCAGAGCTGGTTTGTGGAGCTCTTCTGCAGACGTTTCCACCGCTCAGGATTTATTGGTGGTTGGACACAGCCTGATCCGTGAGGTTAAAACAAATCAAAGACCTCGGTCCCCAGATATACTGAGCCCTGAGTATCTGTTTCCAAAACAGAACATAAACAATTTCATTGTGGCAAGGATTTAATCGTTCTTGCTGCCTTGTGTCATAGGGCCAAAGGAAAAGAGAGCTTTTTCTCTCCTCATAAAGCAGGGCGTGCTTCAGGCTCATTCCCATCAAGCAAGCGCATGGCTCCTTTCCCATCTTTCTGACTGGTCCCGCAGTCACCAATTTGCAATATCCCTGCGTTGTGACCGCCTTGTTCCGGTGCTGACAAACACAGAGCAGCCAGAGGACAGCACTCTGATGAGTTTTTTAACTTTGCGACAAAATGTGCTGCAGTGGACACGGCAGAGAGGAGCCGAACGCATCCGTGACACGAGTGGAAATGCATTATTTCAACTTTCCCCTTGCTCTTCAGCAACCAGATCCTGGCCCCGGAGGTACCGCAGAGATTTATCCCTTGGCTGCCGTGCATCCTCACTGGCCCCAATCGCTTGACCTTTAAAAAGCCACCGGGGTGGGACTCGGAGATGTGGGAGCTCATCAGCAGCCACGTGCCTTTCGCTTTTGGTAAGAAGCAAGAGCCCGTTTCATGTGTGGACTCTCAGGAGCCTTCCAAAGCGGCTGAGCCCTGATCCAGTTTCCCCTCGCACTAACCCAGCCCTTCCCACTGGCCACCTCTTCTTTTTCTGAGACCGCATCTGGAATATTGCGTCCAGTTCTGGGCCCTCAGTTCAAGAAGGACAGGAACTGCTGGAGAGAGTCCAGCGTAGGGCTACAAAGATGATCAAGGGAGTGGAGCATCTCCCTTCTGAGGAGCGGCTGAGGGAGCTGGGGCTCTTTAGTTTGCAGAAGAGGAGACTGAGGGGAGACCTCATTCATGGTTATAAATATTTAAAGGGTGAGTGTCACGAGGATGGAGCCAGGCTCTTCTCGGTGACAAACAATGATAGGACAAGAGGTAATGGGCACAAGCTGGAACACAGGAGGTTCCACTGAAATTGGAGAAGAAACTTCTTCTCAGTGAGGGTGACAGAGCACTGGCCCAGGCTGCCCAGAGAGGTTGTGGAGTCTCCTTCTCTGCAGACATTCAAAACCCGCCTGGACGCCTTCCTGTGCAACCTCATCTGGGTGTTCCTGCTCCGGCAGGGGGATTGGACTGGATGAGCTTTTGAGGTCCCTTCCAATCCCTGACGTTCTGTTCTGTGTGTAAAAGCCCATAAAAGCACCGCCACCTCCTTCCAGTGTGGTTAAAACTAGAGAAAAAGCTTAAAACTCACTGCACAGGGAGAGGTGTCTGGTCCAACCTTCACCTGCAGCCTGGCAAACTCACCTTGGAGTGGTTTTTTCCACCCAGATCTGATTTGGACCTACACTGCTACAAAATCCACGTGCAGAAAGGTTTCTGTTCCCAAGCCAAGCTGAAGTCAGTCTCTGTGGTGGTGAATAGGACAGGACTGGTGCCCAGGACAAACCCAAAACTGGCTCTGCTGGGACTTTAACCAAACCAAAGGGTTTTTTCCCCATTCTACATTACACTGCGGCACAGTGGGAGCTCTGGAGGTCACAAGGCTCTATTCAGCTGTTAAACACCACAGGACGGATGTACCTTCTGGGTCAGGGTGTTCCTACACGGCCGATTGCCGGAAACCGGGAGGATGTGTCTGGATAAGGCTTGTCCAAAATGCGCTGAATTCTCCGTGCAGGTCCAGGACCTCTGCTCCGAGCCTGACTGGGGAGAGCTGGGCTGACCCCATGTGGTCATGGCCCTGTTATGGCACCTTCTGTTATTAAAAAGTCATGACTTTCCACAGTTACTTAGGTAAAATGCAAAATTTAGTTAACACCCATAAAATCTTTCCATCAACGAGAAGGCACTGAGCTAAGCTAAACCCCTGCCTGTCATTTTTCACACAGTGGAAACGTGCCCCTGTTTAATCAGCCAAAGCAGCGCTTCCCTGTTTCTTTTCATGCACAGAAGCACAAACCGGTGTTCACAGAATCACAGAACGTTAGGGAT
>NW_010181354.1:0-12578 GCF_000695765.1 Mesitornis unicolor
GCTCTCTCTGTCCTTGAAAATGCCCGGGCTGCGCGGGGCGATGCCGCTCCCCGTCCCCACGGTGCTGCCCCCACCCCCCTTTTGTTTAGAGCAACAGAACGTGGGGTTTTTTTTTTTCTTCACTAGTCGTCTTTTGGGAGTGCTGGATTCCTGCATGATAAATGTGCTCATTTGTGTATTTCATTTGAATGCCATTGTTGAGAGAGGAGCCCTGGGTAGCATAAGCTGCAGCTTGCTCTGCTTCTGCAGAGGGTCTTTTGTGATGGGCTCGGAGGAATTGAAAGCCAAAGTGGAAAAATGATCCTGAAACTGTGATCCCCTGATGTTAGGTGTATTCCTCAGGTATGAAGTCAGTCCATGCATTCATTTCAGTCTTCAGCCTTTAATTCCGCTGAGGAACAATACAGGTTAATTTTGTCATGCGAATTTTACTGACCTCTAGGTTTCACTACATCTTGGTGTAGCTTACCGTAACCACACTTGGCTGCCTGTCATACCTGGCCAGGGAGCTCCCAGATACTTGATACTGGGATGTATTTGCACACCCGGGCAGTGATGGTGTTTCAGGTCTTTGTTGGAACTTCAGCTGTAGTCTAGCACAGTGGGGACAAATAACTACCTGAACTGGGGTTGAAGGCTTCGATATTGAATTTGTGGGCTTCTTGAGCCAAGCGTAGCATTCCTTGACTAATATCTTCATTTTCCTGGCTGAGGAGTCCAGCTATTGTTTAAAGTGTCCCCTCAGTGATACCCTCTTTCTTCATTAAATTTTGCTTTCAGCGGCTCTTCTGAAATACTTTAAATGTTGAGTCATCACCTCTTGATTTGAATTAAGACATCTGTAGTAAACAGTCTGCTCCTCAAACCTCTGAAGGGTTCAATGACTTCATGCTGCTTAACATTAAAATTGGACAATGTAACAAATATCTGTGGATGCTGTAGATGGAGGCACAACTATTGTATTTAATTACATGTTCTTCTGAGGCTAGGTGTGTTGCAGAACTTCCATCAGGTTGCATACCATAGTTTGAAAGATGACAAATACGGTTTGCGAAACCTTTCTTGCTTTTGAAGCTAACCTTTTGGTTACCTGCTGGAAGAGGCTGCCATTTGCTAATGTAACATTCTTCAGCGGAAAAGATCTGGTGTGTGAATAAACAAGATATTTAATGACCTGGGTAGTAGGTGTCAGGCTTGACCTTGTTGCTCCTCGGGCATTTATAGATGCAACTGCTAGCTCCATGAATCCTGGATGTGACAGTATGATTAACTAAAGATACAGTGGCCTCTTAGATAGAGGCAAGTAGGTAAAATGAGTGTGCAGGAGTTCTTGTCAGCAGTTTTGCTTTCCCCTTCAAATTATCCGTGAAGCTGTTGGAAAATCTAACATCAGTCTTTGCTGTGTCTTGAGCCTTAAGGTAAACTTGAGATCTGGAGACCTTTTTTTGGAATATGGTAATGTCAGTGCTCACAACTGAGAACAGAAGTGGGCTGTAGAACTGCAAAGTCTTAGGTTTTCAGGAAGAATATGAGCAAGGTTTAGCTAGCTTAATGGCTTGCAGAAACCCCAAGTGTCTCAAGTTCTTGTCAGCAGTTGAAAATCCACATTTTAAAACATTCTCGCCTTCTTCTGGTTACTGTAGTAAGGTATCCACTGAGCATGTTTTATGTTTTCATAGCTATCTTTATATATAGATATTTTTTACTGCTCAGTTGAAGTTGAGCTTGCTGGCAAGCTTTTGTTAAATTTGCTCTTCTTCCTTATTTAAGCACAGAGACACATACATGTTTTTGCTGCTTGGAGTTGTCACATTTGTTGCAATGTCTTTCCTTGGTTGGTGGGCAATTAGAACCAATTTATACTGCGTTTCCTGTACTGGGTCTGCCATTATACTTGACAGATCATTTTAACTTTTGCATGGCAGTTGGCTTATTCAGAGGGCCGCTGTGTGAATAGGAGCTCTCAGCTGTGTAGTAGCTTCTTTATGCTGTGGAAGAAATTAATAATGCTTCTTCATGAAGAGAAGATATTAATGATAGATCATTTATTTGATGTGCCATAGCTCCACTCATTTAATTGGTAAGAATATGGTATGTAACATACTCTTTGCTTTTTTCCTCTCCCATTTCTAGGGTAACTGGTAGTGGACACCTTCACTTCCTATGATGGCACAGAGATCTGGACAGGAAGATCCAGAGAGATACCTCTTCGTGGATAGGGCTGTAATCTACAACCCTGCCACTCAGGCTGATTGGACTGCTAAAAAGTTGGTGTGGATTCCTTCAGAGCGCCATGGTTTTGAGGCAGCCAGCATCAAGGAGGAAAAAGGGGACGAAGTGTTGGTCGAACTGGCAGAGAATGGAAAGAAAGCATTAGTCAATAAAGATGATATTCAGAAGATGAATCCTCCCAAGTTCTCTAAAGTGGAAGACATGGCAGAATTAACCTGTTTAAATGAAGCTTCTGTATTGCATAATTTAAAGGATCGGTATTACTCTGGTCTCATCTATGTAAGTACTAATTATTAGATTCATTATGGGTGCTAATTCAGCTGAACTTATCTGATTCCCATTCCTTTACATATCTGAAATGTAGGAAGCGGGTCTTGGCTCTGATTTTGATAGCCTAATTACTTTGTGTTCCTAGCATTTAGATTAGTCCAGGGTCTTTTTTCCATGCTGTGTGCAGGTCAAGAGCTCTGTTGTCATAAAACAAATAATAAAAAATTCTCCTATGGAAATAATTCTGCAAGCATCTTTCAAAAATAGAATGCTAAATGGGAACTCTGGATGCTTAGCTCATGCCACTCGTTAGAGCACTTGCCTCAGACATGCTTAACTGATAGAGTGAATAGTATCAAATAGCTTGTTTGGGCTGGTGAGAGATTACAAAACCTAACTTTGCTGAATTACTGTTGTTTAATTGCTCATATGAATAAGCATATATCTTGTTTTAACTTGCTGTATATTAAAAATGATAAGGAGCTACGCTCTTATTTAAAAGTTGAAGTTGGAGAGGGCTGGGAATGCAAAATGTCTTTTTGGAATCTAATATCGACTTAGCGGGCCAGGAAAGAATGCGTTCAAGTGCTTAAAATAAACCAATAAGATAAAGCTTTCTTTTTCAATGATTTTGAAGCACTGATTGGAACATCTGGCTTGTCACTATCTTTCTGTAGAGTTAGGAATCACAATACCATCAGTGCTGCTTTTGACCCTGTTCCTTCCTTGACTGATGTTAAATGAATGTCTGTGCCCTACAGTTAAGAGCAGCTCCTTGTCTCTTGGCAAGCTGATTGCATAGTGACTTGTTGAGTCAGAGTGTCAGTAAGAGCTACAAGTGGACTTTCTATCTTAAAAGAAACTGGAACATCTGCTTAAATGCTTGGCTTGCTTTAATAAACACTTGTTCTAAAGCTTAAATGCATTTTGTTTAGTTCCACTAGTTAGTTGGCTCACTTTCCCTTCCATGTATGTATTAATGGGGTGCCTTTTTTGCTTGGCCCTTGGTAATATTTAGACTTGCTAAAAAATACATGCAACTTTAAAATATTACTTGTATTTGTGCTGCTTTGTTAGTTTCTTCTGTGGGTTTTTGGTTTTCACCTTTCCAAGGCCTCCCACCAAGACCCTTACAACAGAGCTCAGCAAAAAAAAAACAAACCCTACTTCTGGAATGATTCCTGCAAGCTTGTAAGTAAACTAATTGGCTAATTAGTAAGGACTGGATTGAAAATTAAAAGTAAACGAGTTGATAGGTCAAAAGTTTTTAGTGTTTGTATCAGTCATAATGCTAGTTGTTTTGAAATTCATTACAACTATTATAACTGTATTTCATTACGAAGGTTATTTAACGCTGAAGGCATTAAATGTCAAAGTGAGCTCTGTACAGTAAACAGCCACAAATGCTTCTGGAGGGTGGTGAGAATCTGTCACTCCTCTGAATACAAAGAGTATACAGTACTGATACTTTGGATGACTGAAAAAATTAAAAAAACCTCCCTTTTGTGAAAGGCTGACTCACTGTATGCATGGAGTTTAAGTGATACCCTATAGGTGACTTACTTTTTATTTCTCTTTCCCCCACATTCCAAAAGGGTCCTTTCTGTTTTCATTCTTTAACTGTTGGGACAGACTCTAAAACTTGGTTCCTTGGCACTGAGACAGTGCCGTCACAGAGGAGGATTACTGCATCAGTCTATGGCTAATGACCTCCCTTGCCCCTGAGCTGGAAGAAGTTGGTTGGGATCAAGAAGCTAATGGATTTGTTGGCCTTAACTGGAGGCCTGAGTTACAGGAACGTTGCTGGAGGATGCTCTTGTTACCAAGAATAATGTTTCTACACAGCTGTAATAATGGTTTATTGTTTGAAATTATAACTCAGCTTATTTTTACTAAGTGGGGGGGAAAAAGCAGTTGCGAGTACTGTTAGAGGATGAATGTTTGCAAAGATCAGTGGGCCATGGAGAGAAATTTCATCAAGAGAGAGAGCTGGTAGGGTTTTAGTGTGGCTCTAGGAGGGATCTGTCAGGGATCTCTGAACTTCTCAAATGTGGCACTCATTGCTGCTGCTGCTGCCTGCGCAGCCTGGAGCAGTTGCCATTGCCTGCGTGACCTGCAGATGTTCACTTTCTCTAAGGAAAAGAGTCAAAGCTAGCTGAGCTGATAAAGTGAATTATGGTTTGGCCATGACAAGAGCCAGTTAAAGGTGTATTTTCACTTCCAGTTACAACCCTCATAATAACTGAATTGAAATGTTTTATTTTGTGTTGGTCCCAAGGAGTTAAGATGGAGACGGTGAATTGGGTTTGGTTTCCTTTAATTCACGATAGGCAGCATGCTAATATTGCCTTTCTATAGGCAATATAGGAAGCAGAAGATGAAAGTCTGCCAACTGAAGCAGATACATGTTTCCTTTCAATCCCTAGAAAGGAGACAAAGGAGTTGAGGGATTTGGTCAGTAGGTCTAGTCATTCATCTATAATCTACCTCTCCGAAACAACAGTGCTGGAGGAACAGGGAGGGCTAACTAAGGGCAGCTAGTGCCAGTCAGCATGACCTGGGCAGTGGTGCTCGTCTCATCAAGAAGTGTTTCAGATCACATCTAAGTAGGGATGGCGAGAAGAACTTCTAGCATTTCTAATGTCTGCCAGCTGGTATGATCTTGCCCTCTGAGTTGCATTATTACTGTGCTGTGGGTGATGAACACAAATGGAGAATCTGAAAGACCAGTGGCTCGTAAAAGCGTCATGTTGGTGTTTGGTCCTGTCTCTATTTTGGTCTGCTCATGACAGCCCAGAGGATGAACGGTAGCAGGACTCTTACAAGTGCTGCTGGGAGGAGTGTTTGGAGTGTAAATTATAGTGATCCCAGTTTTGCTTTGGAGATGGAATAACTTCATTTCTTGCTCCCCTTTTAACATCACCTATTCCGTTTCCTGCCACAAGGTTTGAGTGTAACTGAAGAGGATGTTAAAAAATTCTTTACCAGAGAAGCTGTACTATCTTTACAAATTCTTTTGAAGTATACTCTCTCTATTTATATATATAAACCTCTATATTCACCCCTGAGGGTGGGGCATATCTGTCATTATGACTTCTGGCACTTTTCTCCTCTACCCATCAATGACTAAGCATGAGTCTGCAGAATCTGAGTCCCTGAGGTGATCTCTGCTCATATTTGAGGCTTGGTTTTCATCAAGTGGAAGTGTTGGTTCGGTGAAGGTGCAGCCATCTACACCATTTATTTTTTTTTGCTCATTACTCTTACCTTTGGTAGGAGTTTCACTCTTTGTTTTGTAGCTGACTTTTTCAAAATTTTGTGCTTTTCTAGGGATCTCAGCATTTCTTTTGCAGGGTTGTATCACTTGAGTGACTAATACTCTAAACTGATCTCGTGTCTTGCTGTAGTGGCAGCTTCTTATGGGTTTTGGATACCTTAAATGCTTGTTAACTGTCAATTCTTCAGCTTCATATAATACTTTACTATTCTGCTTGCCCTGTTTTACAGGGGACAGCTTTAACACCAGCTTCAGTGTGTATTTAGTAATATCCTTTGTAGCTGTAGATCAGAAGCTGAAGGTAGTTCATTGTGAGGGTACTCAGGAGGAATACCCAAAGGCTTAGGGGATCCTTCGAAGATTTGGAATAAACATGATTATGCTCAGACTAGTTTTGTGGTGGTTTCTGAATAATCTCATACCATGATGAACTGAGTTCCACATCTCTTTCTGGGGCCATTGCTTTAAGAAAAGTCTGATTGTCAGGGGATTTGGGTCACAAAGGTCTGAGTGGGGAAGCATCTTTATTTTTACAAGACCTGCATGTAAAATGCTACTGTGAAAGCTTCTAGAGATCAGCCCTAGATTTTGGGCTCTGCTTAAGTCATGTCAGCAAAATGTTTTCGTGGGAGATGGGGGAAATAATCTTTGAATCAGACAATGAAATGGAGATATCCACTGAAAAGAGTGGATGTTAAGGATTCGTCAGCCCCGAATGCTGCTGTGTTTGCAAGACCACTGTTGCCTTAATGCTTTGTGGCATGCTGTGATAGGCAAGGTTACTGTTCCAGTTATTCTCCTTGTCACACTGCTTCATGAGGTTCAGGATTTCTCATGAACCAGTTTCCAAACACTCCATGGTCCAGTATGGTATCTGAATGTAGAAAATCACCAACTTCAATTTTTAAACTGCTGTGCTGAAAGCTGTAGAGGTTCAGGAGCTCAGTTTTGTTCATGGCTCAGAGGTTTGTGGTGTCAGTGTGCTATTGTGGGGAGTGGTGAAGCCCAGCTGAAGAGGTGTTTTTGAGCTGTCGTTGTCTTCTTCAGCTGGAGTCCTGGGAAAAAGGAGACACTTGAAATGGGTCTCTGGTGTTGCTGGGAAGCGATAACAAACAAGAAGGAGGATTTAGTCTGAAAAGTGCTAGGAGAACAGATGCACTTGAAAATAGGGAGGGGAGAATTACTTAGGTGCTTTGATGGAAAGCTACAAATAAGGTCTGAAGCTGCAAAGGAGGTTCTGGTGTAGGAAGAAGCGTTTTCTCCATCTTGATCTTTCTGCATTTCAGTATCAACAATGTATTAGCTTCAGTGTCTATTCAGAAAGCTTATATATAGGCGTGTCAGTTATGTTCGAAATTAGGTTTCTACTCAAAGTTTAGTACCCGATTTGTCTCATGGCTGATCTGAATGCCTCATTTTTACTTAAATGGAAAGCACTTTGTTCTTGACATTGCAGACACTTGATGGAATTTGAATGAATAAGCTAATAACTGTTAATATTTCTGACTCGAGGCCAGGTGACACTTCTAGCAATTTTAAGCTCTGTTTTTGTGTCAGTACTTCTTCTGATGGCAGGAAAGACCCTTCCATTTCCACTTTAAAGCAGATTCTAAATGTTTATATTATAGGTACTCTATTAATGAATGTAAAAACATAACTCATCTTGTTAACAGAAATAATTTAACCAAATGGATTTCTTGCTAAGTGCACTACCAAACACTAATAGGATGGATCCTGTAGAGGTTTGACATGCCTTCCTGATTTTCCAAAAAAGTATAACATCTGAGTTACAGATGGCTGTATATGATGGATGTATGTAATGATCTGACTGGTAAGTGCAGACTAGTATCTGAAGAGTTCCTGGATAGGTGGTATGTTGCCCACTCAATGAGTCTGTAAATGTTCAAATTTATCTTATCTAACTGAAAGAAAATATTGCAGGACCAAAAGCCTGCCTTGTATGTCCCTTTCTTCTACCCAGTGCAGTAAGATGGGATGAAGGAATTACTGACACAAACATAGGATGTAGATTTTTAGTGTAGCTTAAGATAGTCAAAATCCAATGGGCTTAATAAAAATATATTTAAGAAATGCTGCCACTGCCACATCTGTTCCAGTCCCAGCTCTCCTGGAGGAAGTCCACTGCCCACAGTTGATTTTTATGTAGCTTACTGATACCCTCATAAATCACTGCAATTACTACTTAACTGCTTCCTGACCTCATTCAGTCAAAAGGATTAAAATTAATAGAATTTCTCAAACGCTTGACTTCTTTAAACCCCTGTCAGTATCCAGATGGCCTCTTGCCTTGGTGTGACTGTGTGGGGTATTCCCCTAGGGCTGCCTTGTGTTGGTGGACCCATGGCCTACATTTGGGTGCTCAGGTAGAAAGTTTTGGGTGGGGGCATGTGGGGTAAGACAAGCGTGCGCTGTAGGTGCAGTCAAGTTAGAGATTACTAGTTTACTTTAGGGAGGACAAAAAGATGGCGAAGCACCCCTGAGGAAAGGGTTAGATTCAACTTTTGAGTCTTCCAAACTCTAATGAACTATGTATTATCTTTCTTGCCCACTGTTCCACTTTTTATTGTTAGCAAAGACTTTTTCAAAAGGGTTGGAAACTTTATGTAAAGCTGCAAGCTCCTGGAAACTTGCTGCTAGTTACTGCTCTCTGTGTATATGCCTACTGAGCTTTCTTTCCAGCAGTAAAGAAGAAAACATGCTTACCATTCTGCAATTAAAAATACTTCAGCAGATATTTCTTTATAATTACAAGTATTACCTCTGTAATTGGTCTGCAGTCCTGTGCTACTTTCATTTTTTATGTACTTTCTATTTTAGTGGGGCAGAAGAGGGAAAGAATGAGAAATATGCTGTAGTCCCCAGTTCGAGCCTGCTGTGGGTGGAAGCTCTTATAAAACTGTACTTGAGGTGCTGCCTATAAGCTGTTTCTTCTCTTAAGCTGTTGCCTCCTGTGAGGCCAGAGCATAACCTAGAACAATCAGTGTTATTATATAAGCTTCTGTGTTCTAATTGCTTTAATTTTCCTGCTGGTCTAGTTGGGGATGTTTCACATTACTGAGTATTACAGACAGGTATTAAAAGAACCTGTAAGAAATGGAGTTCATTTAATTCCATCTGTTCCTTAACACAAACCAGTCACTGGATCTAGTACCTAATATATGGCAGAAGAAATGCTGGTGTTCAAATTGTATAGGGCTGCTCTAACATACAAATTTGCTTTTGAACTAACTGATTTCTGGAAGACTCACTACTGTGATCAAGTTGAGAGAGTTCTGTGTAGGGTTTTAGTTTGTTAGAAGTTTAGGAGGTGAATCAATGCCCTCCTTGCCCTCGGGCAAGCAAAGGTATGAAAAGTGCATGTTCTTGTCAAATGTTCTATTTCTATAAAAATAGTGTAGGAGCCTAAAAAGGTGCAATAGTTTGGATTGTGGACTCCTGTTTGAAGCACTCAGGGGAATGCACTATGTTGCAAGACACCTCTTCAAGCTGTATGCCTGCGTCAGAAGACGTGGGTAGGCTGTTGTAAGCCATCTGTAGAGCAGTGAAGCTCCAATGTGCAGCTCTCTACATGGGCCTTGTGAAGGATATTAATACTTCTCTGGCCCTGGTGCAACCTAAGATCATGTTTTACCTCTTAGCAGTTGCTGTGGCTGAAGCAGTCGTGCTGAGTGACTGTGATGCTGAGAGATGATGAGCTGACTGAGCAGGAGCATAACCTGCACTGCTAATCTCATGTTGTTTTTTCTCTCTGTACATGCATAACTTAAAGGCTATAAATGTGAAAATACAGTACTGTTGAACCTCCTCTACAGCTAGCACTGAAGAGAGAACATCCATAGACAAGTCTTCTAAAGTCCGGGCTGTGCTTTTTCTTTAATAGCTTGTGTATGTGTTGTGCTCCTTCCCTTTCTCATTCTCCTCATGCACAGATTTTACTACTCAGTTGCACTCAGTGGCAGTCAGTGGCTCTTGTCCCTCAGCTTCTGTCAGAGCTGAAGTTCCCAGCACTCTGCAGGGACTTCCTTACCCCTGCTGGCACCCTTGATGCCAACTTCTTGGATGCCAACAGGACTCACTGTTTTTTCCATCTAGCAGTTTGGGCTTGTACAGGGATGTCTGGAATAATTTCTGGGTTTCAATCTTGACGTGTGCTCTGGCCGGGGAGCACAGGCTTAGGGTGGTGGTGTGGGGATTGCCCATTGTGAGGGAGAACTGTGTGGCCCCTCTGCCCCAGCTGTGGGATGGATTGTAGCTGGGGGTTGAGTAGCTGCTGTGCAGAGAATGCGTTCCACCATGGCCTCACTTTCTTGCCCTCTGAGATTGAAGAGCTCCCTGCCCTTCTTTAATGCTTGAATTTAGGACTGGATAACTGCCTCATTTAGGGGAAATGGTAGTATATGAGAAAACCAAGTCAAGCTTGGAGGACTTAATAGGTCTTGGAGTGTGAAAAATGAGCCTATAACCTCAGGAAGTGAAACCAGACAAGAAAATGCTATGATGCAATTTATCGGTCTGGGGAATGTGCTCTACCCCATTAGTATAAGGGGTACTGCTTAAAATGTCTATTGCTTTCTAGGCTAGAAACTGCTAGTTTACATTTTGGGTAATAATAGGAGATGTCTAGATGCTTACTTCAGCTTAATTATTTATGTAGTCATACAGTAGGTCTGTCACTTTCGATATTTGAAGAACTGGAGCTAAATGCTGAGCCTGGGTACTCAGGTGATGCAAACTGATTGCTACAAATTCTAAAAACTTACCTGGATCTTGCTAGTGTGCTCTGAAGTGATGCTTTAAAGAGGCCTTTTGATGTTGTGGCAAGAGGAACTAACCTAACAGTTGTAACAGCATATTCCTTGATGCAAGAACTGTAAAGCCGAGCTATTAATCTAAGGAATTGTACAAGGCTTTTGACACTAGTACCACCATATGTGTGTACACAGTCAAGGTTTGATATAGTTTTATGGGAAGACAGGCCGTTAAAACCTTTCTTGCTCTGGAGGCCACACTCCAAATTTAGAACCTAAATTCCCATGTGCTTTTACCTGGAAATAATGCACTCTCTATTTGCAAGTAGTTCACTTACATACACCTATTTCTCAGACTGCTTACTGCTAGGAATATAATGTAGTTTTCTAATAGGCCAGCGCCAGGAACCTGAGCTGCGTAGTCTGGGATAGTGTACCAAACTCCAAATTACTAAATGATATACTACTGGATAAAGGCTTGCAAGCATCTGGAAACGTTCAAACTCCACAATTAGTGTCCTGAAGGAGAGTTTGTATAACAAACCTCTGTCAGAGCACCGCTTTACTATTTGTCCCTGGAGCCCTGCCTGGAGAGCGTGCGTTCCAACATACCTTACTGCTGTTGGTTGATATTGTCTACATCCTGTTTCTTGGGAAAGCAGAAATATGTGTGTTTAAAGCAACTTACCTTGCAGCTGATCCCAAGATCTTGGGGTGAATAAGCATCTTTACTTGCCTTTAAGTTCTTAATGTATGCATCTACCTCTGTCAGCTGAAAAATTAATGAAGTCTGGTTCTACACCCAGACTGGCTTGCGCTGAATCTCTTCAGTGTTGTTCCTAATTCAGATCTGACCATTCTGGCAGAGGCCATGTACCGCCAAACAGAGAGGAGGCACAGGCTGTCACTGCCCCTTCAGCATGTCTGGAAGCTCTGGGCATCTTTAACAGTTACAGGAAGGTATTCATTAAGTAGGGTGTCTGTTTGTAAGGCAGGTGTGCAGGTATTCCTGTTAATTCTTTCTGTAGCTGGAGGAGCTTTTCAAGATGTGTAAAACAATCTCAGCCTTCTTCTCATGCTTTTGATTTGCACACATAAAGCCCATACCTCCTATCTGCTGTCTTAGATACAGTAATACACTTGTACACTTGTACTGTGAGACTTGTAGTTATAAAATAGCTGTATAAAAATTTTGTACGATTTACCGCCCTCCCAATTAAATTTGACTCAATAAAAGTATCCCTTCTGTGATTGTGTGCCTACCAAGCCACAAAAACAACCCACCACTATGTTCATATGTTGCATTCTGCAATAGACGATGGTCAGGAAATTTGGAAGCCCTATTGGAGAACTTGTTTCCATCTTCCTTTGAATAAATTAAGGCTGTGCCCGTGTGGTCGTGTGTTAAAGAAATTGTGATTTTTAAATTCTACAGGGAAACTGCAGAACTGAGTGACAAATGCACAGGAAATCAAGATGTTGGAGTTCAGTGGGCTGCATGTGAAGAGCTGTGTCATGACACAGATTTAATGGTCAGGGATAAAAGCCTATCCGTTAGATAGGTGAATAAATGATAAATTATATCCTTCCAATAAATGAACCCCAGCACTGAATCTTGTGCTTCATAACTTCTATTTTGACTCTACATTGACCAGGGATGCTTAAATTAACTCTTCATTTGCCCTGCACATTTGCTGGTCTTCGTCTAGATCAGCCGAGTTATGTTGGCATCTAGCAGGACTTGCTTATTCTGGTCACTCCAGGTTCACTGATTCATCCAATTACTGCAATGGGAGATGGTCTAGAAAGGCTTCCAGGTTAGGTATCATCAGTAGAGGTCTGAAGGATTGTTAAGTTTCTTTTTATAAATTATTAATTCTTTATGTAGCTTAATACATTTACTCCATGTTTGTGTTGGGGAAATAAACAAAAGATGCCAAAACAACTGAGGGGAGGAGGGAAGGATAATCTTCAAATAGCTGTTCTTAGCCTAGCACTTAAGGTTTTTATTATTATTATTATTATTATTA
>NW_010181355.1:0-1012 GCF_000695765.1 Mesitornis unicolor
GGCAGCAGCTGGGGCACTGCCCCGGCCCCGCGCGCCCGCCGGCCTAGTGGGATCCTCCCAGGCAGCCCCCCGGGGCACGGGGCGCCCTGGGAACCACACCCCCAGGAGCTCCCCAGGACCACGCTCACCCACATGGCCTTGGTGCTCCAGGAATTGTCCAGGGCCGTGACCACCCCATTGAGCTGAGAATCCCCAAGAGCCTCTCAGGACCATTCACACCCACGTGGCCACGGTCCCCTAGGAAACTACCAGGACCATGACCACCCACATGGCCATGGTGCCCCAAGAACCCTCTTGGGCCATGACCACCCCTTCGGGCTGGACACCCCTAGGAGACCACTAGTCCATCCCATAGGACCATGGTCCTCCAGGAATCTCTCAGTACCATGCCCACCCACGTGGCCATGGTCCTCCAGGAGTCCACCAAGCACCATGCCTGCCCACATGACCATGGTCCACTAGGAGAACTCCAAGGCCATGGCCATGGCACCCCAGGAACTCCCCAGGGCCATGATGACCCACATGGCCATGGTCTCTCAGGAGAACCCCAAGACCATGATCAACTCATAAGGCTGGACACCCCTAGGAGTCCACCAGGACCATGGCCACCCCATAGGGTCATGGTGCCCCAGGAACCTTGTAGGACCATGATGATAAACGTGGCCATGGTTCTCTAGGAACTCTCCAGGACCATGATGACCCCACAGGGCCATGTTCCTCTGTGAACCCCCAAGAACCATGATGACCTACATGGTCATGGTCCTCTAGGAGAACCCCAGGGCCATGCCAACCCCACAGGGCTGGGCACCCCTAGAACCCCCCAGGCCCATGCCAGCCCCCATAGGGCTGTGCTCCCCAAAGATCCCCATAGGACCATGCCCACCCTACAGGGCTGGGCACCCCAAAAGGTGCCTCACTGGGTTGTGTTGCCCAGGGACCCTTGTGGCTGTAGTCCTTGCAGACCCCCCGGCCACTCCCCCAGGGTCCACACACCCCTGGGACCCCCCAGGAC
>NW_010181356.1:0-508 GCF_000695765.1 Mesitornis unicolor
TGGGGACATTGGGGTCATGGGGGTCGTTGGGAACATTGAGGGCATTGGGGTCACTGGGGGTGTTGGGGTCATTGGAGTCATTGGGGTCATTGGGGGCGTTGGGGTCATAGGGGTCACTGAGGACATTGGGGGTGTTGGAGTCATTGGGGACATAGGGATCATTGGGGACATTGGGCGCACTGACGTCATTGGGGATATTGGGGTCATGGGGGTCGCTGGGGACACTGAGGGCATTGGGGTCATTGGGGGCGTTGGGGATATTGGGGACATTGAGGGCATTGGGGTCATTGGGCTCATGGGGGACTTTGGGGACATAGGGATCACTGGGGATACTGGAATCACTGGGGACATTGGGCTCATGGGGGACGTTGGGGATATTTGGGATATTGGGGACATTGGGGGCATTGGAGGATACTGGAGACATTGGGGTCATTGGGGGCATTTGGGTCATTGGGACATTGGGGTCATTGGGGATATTTGGGCCATTGGAGAGAATGGGGGTAATTGG
>NW_010181356.1:544-854 GCF_000695765.1 Mesitornis unicolor
AGTGGAGTCATAGGAGGCATTGGGGTTGTTGGGGCCATTGGGGACACCATGGGGACACAGGGGACACTGGGGACATTGGGGTCATAGGAGTTACTGGGGAAACTGGGGCCATTGGGGTCATTGGGGCCATTGGGGTCATTGGGGATACTGGGGACATTTGGGTCATTTGGGACATAGGGATCATTGGGGATACTGGGGTCATTGGGACATTGGGGGGACACCCTGGGGACATTGGGGACACTGGGGTCAAGGGGCCAGCAAGATCAAGGGGACAGTGGGGTCAAGGGGACTGTGGGGTCATGGGGACACT
>NW_010181357.1:0-459 GCF_000695765.1 Mesitornis unicolor
TCAGATTTGATGTGACAAAAGCTAGAATATTTCTAATTTCTAAAAGCTCAGCCATTCATTGCTGGGGTTGGCCTTCCATTGCAGCGAGGGCCTTGGTGCCGGCGTGGGGGACGCGAGAGAACAAAATTCAAATAAATTCACCTTTTCCCCCCAGATCGCCAATAGGAACGCATTAAACCTGGCACAAAAATCACTCGGCCCAGGTGAGCCCACAAAAGCCAAAAAATCGCTTTACTTTGTCTGCAAACACATCCCTTGAAAGAATAAACCTGATATTTAAACTATCACGTGTGGAATTGCGCTTTTCTCCACTCAAAAGGCTTAAAGTGCAGAGTTCCTGAAGTTAAACGGTTCCCCACCACAAAGAAATTGAATTATTTCTGTGAACTCAACTCCCATCTACAACTCCCGTTTGCAGAACACCCCCAACAATCACCAGCCACGATGGGGAATGGCATC
>NW_010181358.1:0-2294 GCF_000695765.1 Mesitornis unicolor
GAAATGCATCCCCTTCAACGGGAAAAAAAAAAAAGAAAAATCCCAACTTTGGTGCTCAGGTCCCTAAAAGTCTGCGAGGCGCCTCCCTCCAGACCCAGAGCCGCGGTGGGGGGACGCCACACACCCCCAGCCACGGCTCCCCACCGGAGCCCCCGGCGCCCTTCTCGGATGCTGCCGGGATGCACGAGATGCTGGCGGTCCCTCACCTGAGCCAGCCCTGGGTTCTTTGAAATGGCTCTAATTTCAACATTTATCGCATTTGCCCCCTAACTGCGGATTCAGGCATCTGAAGCAACCTTTCGAAACTCTGATTAGTTCAGCTTCGTTCAGTGCCTTTGCCTCCCTTCTCCTTTTTCCCGTTTTTTTTTTAAATTTTTTTTTTCCCCTTTCTGCGCGACTTTCATGCGCTGCAGATAAGATATAAAATACTCTATCGGGATACTGTAATATTAAAGATCAAAAGTGGCATCAATTGAAGACCAAAAGCACGGAAAACAAAGGGGAAGGCTGGGAGATGTTCATCAGCTAATTACAACTGCAAATATTATGCAAATTTATCTTGGCACAGAAATGGAGAAAGCGAGTTTAAGTGCGGAGATAATGCTGGAATATTGAATGTTCAGCTGAGGGTGGGACGTGGTCCAATAAATCCATCTGAGGGAGAACCGGCATTATATATATGTATATTCCTATCAAATCATCTACACTTCAAACTGGGGGGGAGTGGGGGGGATCAAAAATCGCGGTTATAATTGATACTTGAAATTCCTCGACAAATATTGCTCGGAATAGACAGAGGAGGGAGAGCGGGGAAGCAGAGATTGCCGTTTGGATGGGGTTTGTGAAACACCGCATACAATAAAACGCTGAACCTATAGCGAGGAGACGCGCATTTGCCTCACGCACAAGGGTGGAGGGGACCCAAAACCCCGTGTGGGAGGGGGGAGCCTGCCCCTTTAGGCAAAGGGGAACACCAAGTTATTTTTCAACCCCATTTCAGAAGCGTCTCTCGCTTCCTGGAAAAAAAAAATAAATTAAAAAAAGACTGTGCTAGACCTGGTAAATGATTAAACACCGTCCCTACGCTTTGGGAGCTAAGAAGGGACGAGAGGGAGCCAGGGAAACTTAAACCAAGGCAGACCCGGGACTGCCAGCACCTGTCCCCAAAAATTTTAACATCAGGAGTGCTTCTACACAAAGAAAAAAAAAGGGAAAATTGGAAAAAAAATATAAAAAGCAAGGCGCAGCAATTTGCCTACGAAGAGGATTTTAGGCGCTATTTTCTCTCTGGTGCTGCCCAAGAAACGAAGAAGTGGGGATGCTCTAAGGCGAGTGCGGAGCCCCCTCAGCCCCATGGCAGGGTTTTTTTGGGGAGACTTGAGCCGTTGTGGGGTTTGACCCACGTTGCTTCAGCCCAGGTCAACTTTTGAGCTGAGTTTTTCTTGCTATGGGGACCTTTCCCCTCCCTGACCCATCCTTTAGAAGGGAGTAAAGGGGGTTGTTATTATTATTATTAAATGCTTGAAATTGATATTTTCCCTGCGCAGATGAGGAGGCAGGCGCTGGCTGCTTCTTCCCTTCAAGGATTTAAACGAATACGTTCAAATCCAACAAAAATATCGGCAGATCTCCCCCTCCTCAGGCACGGGAATATCAATAATTTCAGGTGATTGTCACCCCCCCGTCCCCTCTTTTTTTTCATTTCTGCAGCCAGAAACACAGAGCTGCGATCATTTGCATACAAAGCAACCCGCGGAGTTTCTCCAGTTTATGAGAAATGCCTTAAAAAAAAAAAAAAAGAAAGAAAGAAAAAGGAAGGGAAAAAAAAGGAGGCAGAGACACAGGGAGAGAGAGGGGAGAGACTCTTAGCAGAAATCTTATCGATTTTTTGCTGTGCATGTATTTATTTGGCAACGGGGCGGGGAGAAAAATTGAACATTATTGGCAGCCCTCCCTTAAAATAGAAAAAGGGGAGTGAGATGCAAATTGTGTTTTATCTTAACCCGGCTCCGTGCTTTATTCAATGCTTATGATGCATTATCTCCCCCTTAAATAAAAAATAAATCATGTAAAATTAGGATCTCGCAGCCAGTGAGAGGAGAAACTCCGGTCGATTTTCTTAATTTCAGTCTGAAAGTGACACACTAATTAAAGCGCTTCATCCCTCCCCCCAACTTCTTTTTATTATTATTATCAGATTTACCTTATATTTTCCCAATTAAAAAAAAGAAAACTGAAAAAAAAAATCAGTTTCGCTGCCCCCAGGATAAAACTCAACTAAAATAAGGACCCCC
>NW_010181358.1:2321-5283 GCF_000695765.1 Mesitornis unicolor
TTTTTTTCCCCCAACGTTGCCCATCGCTTTCCGCCATCAGATTCATTGTGATGTATTAGATGCAATAAATTATCCCATGTAACAAAACATTGGGAGCTGAAAGGGTGATAATCTGGAAAGCAGAGATAAGGATTCATTATTCCGAATCATTATGAATCCAACGTTGCCTCTGACTTCTTTCTTAATCAGCTCCTCTGATCCTGGATATGTGAGCAGCACAGATAAGGAAAGAGTCATTTATAATTCTGTACCTCGTCTAATATTTTAAATAAAGTCAGAGGCAAGAAAACGCTATAAAACACAAGCAAGAGGCGGGCTCCGAATGAAATATCACTTCGATGTTGTTAGAGCCGCAGTAAGATTTAATTAAAATTCCCCATTTCCACGTGCTTTATATATTTTTATAAATATATTTTGCACCTTGGCTGTAATGGATAGGAATTTGCAACCGGGGCTATTTGTTGGGCTCTCGATTTGACTTTATTTTCAAGTCGCTGCTTTGGGTGAATGGAAGATGTGGGTAGAAGGAGGATGGGGGGGATTATTTTAATATCCGAGGTTCCCCCCCCAGTCTCGTTCCCCCTCCCCACCCTTCACACAAAGTCCTTGGGTCGAGCCTGCCCGTGTAGGAGGCTGCGTTTAATGGAAATCGTTTTAGAGCGAATAAACTCCGCGCACACAAAGCGCGGGGTCGATGCCAACGCGCCTGATTTGGGGAGATGAAGGCGAAGGCTGCTTTCTCCCTCCCGCCTCGGAAATGAAGATTGCAACGATGATATTAAAAAATAACCATTCTGAGACTGCGTTTTCACGGCCGGGGAAGAGGGAAATATTGATTATTGACAACTTTTCTGCGGGGTGGGGGCAGAGAAAGGTGGGTTTTCTCTCCAGAGCATACAAGGCAGTTTAATTATAGCGAATAAAACATCCCTAACCCGCTTCCTGCACCCGGCAGAGCGGTTATCACCAACAATAACGTATGGATTATATCTATGGAGGGTCTGACTGCAAATCTTGGTTCAGACGGAGCTGAAATCGATTGTGTGTGTGTGTGTGTGTGTGTGTGTGTGTGTGTGTGTGTAGGTATTTATTTCGATATATACGTGTCTAAATGTGTGCCAGGAGGAGAGCAAGAGGTGGGATCAGCCACACGCACTCGGAGAATCATGAGCTTCCCCACTTAGTTGGAAACCACAAGGAAAAAAAATAATATATATATTCTATGTGGATTATAAATAGACACCTACCATATATATATTCCACATCTATATATTCCATATATAAAAATCTGTATACTCCATATATGTATCCCATATATGTATATAGAGAGAGAGAGAGACAAACACACAAGGAAAAAAAATGCGTGTTTGTATATATATATATAACTTATATGTGAGTGTATTTATTTATTTAAATGGCCTCTGGCTACTTTACCATTGCTTTTAATGTATATTCGGACCTAAAAGGCAGGCATCAGGGAAGGTCTGCGATATTTATGATAAACCCCGGGTGCCATTTAAAGCCTCATTAGTTATGTTTAACCTTTGAATCACCAGCCATCAGCGCTGGAAATGAACTTCACGGTGCGGGATGGGTGCGGAAGGGGGGGGTACGAGTGTGAGTGTGGATGCGCCTGCGCCTCTGCCCAAATTCCCTCTCCACCCCCGCCCCGCCCCAGCAAGCCCCAGCCGGGGGAGCGGAGACAATAGCGCAGGGACTCCATCTCCATGGGCTTCCCAAGCCGGTTTTGTTTTTTGCTGGAGGATCCCGGATTTTTCGTTTCCCCACCTCATCCCACACTTCCACGATGTGCTCAGACATCCCACATCCAGCTTCCTCATCATCTTCTTTTTATTTTTCTTTATTTTTTTTTCTGGCAATATGTTCTTCCACGCTGATGTCGCACCTCCCACCCACACCACCACCGCCCCAGCAGCACTATTTGGCGGAGCAGCAATCGTGGCCAGCAGATTTCTCAGGGATTTTCCCTGCCCAGTGATGGGGAACACACCCGAGTGATTTTAGCTGTATTCCTTTTTTTTCCCTTTTTTCCCCTGCGAGAATTGACCCCCGATCCCTCCACTCGACTCAGTACAAACCACACAAGCCTCGTGTCTTGAAAATGCTCTTTTTTTCCCTCTCATTTTACTCTTTTTTCCTAGCAAAAGCCACATTTCTTGGGGAGGGAAGATGGGTTCAACGCCCCCCCACACCCCTCCCGGGGTGACTGGGCTGTTTCCACCGGTGTTTGGCGACGGGACGGCTCCTTCGCAGCCCTAATGAGCTTTAACTTATTACCTTAATTGAATGTGTTTTCTAAAGATAGAATTGGGAGGCGATCGCGTTACCTTTCACCTCACACAGAGTCACTCTAGAAGCGGAGATAGCGAAATCCCAACGTCAGCAGAAAAAAAAACAAAACCCCAAACTATATCCCTACAGCACTAGGAGTGTGTATATGTATATGTATATGTATGTGTCTGTGTATATATGTGTATATAAATAAATAATTTTTTCTTCTTTTTTCCCCTAAGTGATAAATTTTCGCCCCCGTTTCTCAAGCGCCGGGACTCAGCGCCGCGGGAATGCGCGGGATCTCCTCCGGGTACCGCGGAGATGGGCCAGGGAGGGAGACTTTGCATCTTCCTCGCCCCCAGCATCAGTGGATCTCCCACTCGTAGGGACTGCTTGCACGCACTTTGTTCAGTTCTGGGAATAAAACACTTCTGGGTTATTTCACGCCAGAGGTTAATGTGGGGTTTTGTGTTAAAAAGAGGAGGTCGGTGAGTTTCTTCTCCCCTCCCCACTTTGCCCACCCGGGTGAAACAGCGTGGCCGCTCCGGGACGCGTTTTCCGTGCTGAAGCCTCCCCCACGCTGCTCCTCCGGGTCCTGGGCGGCTTGGCAGTACCCTCCCCTTCCCGCGAGGGGGGCTTTGCAGAAGTGAGCGCATTAATAATAATA
>NW_010181359.1:0-1954 GCF_000695765.1 Mesitornis unicolor
ATCCATCCCGAAAAACCCCATCCATTAAACATGCGATTCAACCAGTCCCAACCATCATCTACTTGTAATTTTCTTACTCCATCTTTCAGAAGCTGGATACTTTTATGTATTGATTCTGAATGATCTGATAAATTCATACAACACATTCCTTCAAAACCCTCTATTTTGTAATGTAGCATGCTTAACTAAATCTACGTCTAAAATCACACTGCTCTATTTTGCTAACCAACAATTCAGTTTCTACCAGAGATAGCGACCACACTTATCACACAAATCCTAAAACTAATTGCCGATAATTTAATACACACACCAAATCTCAATACCTGGGTATTTCACAGACTATAACCTTCCCTGGGGTTTTGCTTAGAACTCTTTGGTCCAGGGATCAGAGGTTCTCCCCGAGAATCATTCAGTGCTGGCTGGAGGTCCTGCGATTTCACGGATCCATTGAGGCCCAAAAGCAGTGTCCCATCTGGGATGTTAACAATGTAAGCCACCCAAGGCTACATGGCCCACCATTAAGTTTCAATGTTGGAGGAGGTGTAATTACATCAGGCTGTAGGGTTTCTATACACAGGCAAAGTAGCATTTACATTCTGACCCTTCCGAGTGGTGTTATTTCACTTGCGTGAACCATCCATAATTTACATTCTGACCCTTTCGAGTGGTGTTATAGGTATAGTTAAACATCACACAAGCATCCATTGTGACCGATCCTAACAACTCTAACTCTTGAGGTTCTTGCGTTATCTGCGGCAAATATGCATAGACTCCGTCCCAGTTATCAACACAGGATCGTGGATTATTGCAAGGTCCATGAGGCAGAGGTTTTAGCCAAGTGTCTAGAGGCAACCTAACCAAACAGGTAGAAAAAGGATTTTCAGGCATAGCAACAGAAAGACATAAAGCTTCTTGATGCGTTATGTTTGCCAAAGTTACCCATATATTCTGCTTCGGTTGTCGAACTATCCATGCAGAGATCAAATGTATTGTCCATAACAGTTCAAAAACAGCTCTCAACCAGTTGTATCGAGCCATGGTTTTACCCACTTCGCAGGAACCCATCGGGTGCCGTTATCTGCAACGATACAAGCATATCCTCTACTCCATGTTAGCAGCTTATAGGGTCCTTCCTATGTTCCCGAATGAGGATTTTTTTACCTGTACCTTAACATTTTCTTCTGCATTCATTTATCCTATTTCTGCATGAAGTCCTTGCAATTGCTTTACTATTGGTGGTACATTTTCATCTTTTGGTAAACGCAAGAAGTTTAATACATATACAGCTTTTTGGACACTCTCATGGGGCATTAACTCCTTCTCTCCCTCTTTTTTCTTTTTGAAGCTGGCGCTTTAAAGACTGATTCATGCGTTCTACAATAGCTTGACCTGTAGGAGAATTAGGGATAGCAGTACGATGTTGGATTCCTCATTGTTGGAAAAATTCAGATATCGCTTTGCTAGTATAACCTGGTCCATTGTCTATTTCCCGCCGAACCCCTAAACCCATGAAGGCTGATCTAAGATGTTTTTTAACATGTCGACTTGTTTCTCCTGTTTGCACTGTCACCCACACAGCAGAAGAATAGCAGTCTATGGATACATGAATATATTTAAGTTTTCCAAATTCAGCTAAATGTGTGACATCCATTTGCCACAGCTGCAGAGAATGAATCCCTCTTGGGTTGACTGCTGCTATTGGATCTGAATTTACCTGTTGACAATCGGCAGTACTACAAATGATGATCTTGGCATCCTCAGCAGCAATGTCAAATTGTTTTGCCAACACCTTAGCTGATTGGTGAAAAAATTGGTGTGATGCAGTGGCTTGTTTTAACTTATCTGGCAGAGGCCCTGCCCAAATCAGGGCTACCAATTGGTCAGCTATGACATTGCCTTGACTAAAAATTCCTGGCAAGCTGTTATGACTTCTAATATGCGTGATATAATAAGG
>NW_010181360.1:0-1558 GCF_000695765.1 Mesitornis unicolor
CCCGGCTCCCTCCTATCCCCGCTCCCTCCTCATCCTCATCCCCGTTCCCCTTCCCTCCCGCCCTCCCCCCCAGTGGCCCCTCCTCGCAGCCCCTCAGCTCCCGGCGATACCGGGCGGGGAAGGCGAGGCAATGGCGAGGCAGCCCGGTTCCCCTGCCTCACGTATGTATGTGCCTTACTTTATGGAAGTCACCAACTATCGCTGCGGCGCATCGGGCAGTGCCGGGAGCTGCCCGGCAGAGCAGGGCACGACTGGTTTGCTCTGATCTGGGCTTCTGGTTATTGATTTAATGGAGATTCATCGGCAAACAGAGAAATGAGCAAGGATGCCAGGTCTCTGAGCGTGGGGAGTCCAACTTCTGGCCGCGGATGAAAGAGGGATGCTGAGGTGGAGACAGGACTGGCAAAAGCTGCCAAGGAGCAGGGCAAGCGAGAGCAGCAAGACAAGGGGGAAAGGGGACAAGCGGTGGGAAGAGGGGAGAAGGAGACAGGGAAAGATCAGTTTAATCCTGAATTATTTATTTTTATTCCTGAATGTAGCTTCCTGCCTTGGCTAAGGTGCTGGTTGTAGGTTGGTAATGCTGGAGGAAAAGCTCATTTCCTCATCCAGGAGAAGACACCTCGCCTGCCCGAGCCAGAGACACACAGGGAGCTCCAGGAGGGAGCAGTGAAGTTCATCCCATACTTTCCCCCTTTTATCCCCCCCCTCGCCACTGCTGGCACATTAGCATGCAGGGAAGGCTCTGCTGTGTATTTAATGACTCCATTTGCCGGTGTCTCCGTTAGCTGCCACCGCCTTTTTTCAGTCTCGCTTTCCAGCCGGGGTCCATCTCCCCGCTGCCGACTCTCCGGTCCCGGTTGCCGTTCCCAGCTCCGTGAGGCAGCGGGAGCAAAGCTCGGAGCGGTGCTGGAAGGGGAGGGGGCAAAAGGAAGCAAGCTCAGGCGAGAGAGGCAGGGAGAGACTCCGTCTCGGCAGTAACGAGGGAGAAGCTGTTTAGTCATCTCTCTATATATACTTTCACAACGATGATCACATTTAGTGATTGCTCCTGACTGCATTTGGAGAGGGAGTCGGGAGGCAGCAGCACAGCTCACCTCTCATCCCGCGGAGGGACGGCTCCCCCTTCCTTCCACTTCCCCAGATCCAGCCCTACTTTTGGGCGCTGAGAGCATCTTTCCTCGCCAGGTAAGGCAACGCTGTTAGCCGACAAGATGGGGCTCGCTGGGCTAAGCAGGAGGGAGGGGAGAAGTTTGCATGCATTTATCCTAAGCCTGTTGCTTTTGCTCCCAAATCTCTCCAACGGACTGAGGGAGTGAGTGTTGTGCAGAAAGTTTTATTGTCTGATGTGATTGCGAAGGGAAAGGACTGAGACTGACAGAGGATACCGAGGCTTTGGCTGACAGATTTTGCTTTAAGGCAAATACATCTTTGCTGTCTGAGCCTGACCCAACAAGGACAGAAAGGAGAACGGATGATCCCAAGGCTCCTCACTCCACAGCAATGTGTCACTGAGAACTCGGTGTTTATCAGCTGCATTTTAAGTCATTCCTGACTGCTT
>NW_010181360.1:1589-23906 GCF_000695765.1 Mesitornis unicolor
ATGCTATGAGATGTTTGCTTTGTTTCTGTTTTCATGAGGCTGTGAAGAGACATTTATTAAGTACGGCACTGCCGGTGGGAGCTACCGTGGTAAGAATCAGCGTTTATTTCCTGACCCTTTAGTGAACAGAAATAACTGCTCTCTAAAGTTTTCCTCCAGAGCTTTACTGACCTGGCCGTGCCTCTCAGGTTTTTGCTTGAAATTGGGATGAAAGCAGGGTGTCCCTGAAACGACTGCTGGGAGGGACTCGGACAGGGTCGGGTCCTGGAAGGGGCATGGGGGGCTTGCACTGCAGGGTTTTCTATCAGATTTCCTTGCACCATCTCACTGTCCTCAGAATTATCTAAAGAAACTAGATTCTTCTCTGTACAGATGCTGAATTTTTTAAGGCAGAAGGAGGCAAATTATTTTGTTTCCAGTACTGGGTCTTGAAATGTCAGCAGCAGGGCACCAAGCTTTTGTTAACTAATTCCTTTGAAATTACATGCAGAATTATGGTAATTACAATTAGAAATATGTGTATAGCTAAATATGTGCTTGTTAGAACTAAAGCGTGTCTGTTTGCTATGTGAGCTGAAGAGACTCTTGTCGACTGCTCAGTATATTTTGAGCCTGGCCAATTGCTTTTCAGCCTAAAAAGCCTGGACAGCAGTTACCAAAACCCAGACGTGCAGAAAAGGAGGATTCTTTCCATATTTTGTAGATGAAGCAGTTACTTCATGGTTTTTTTTACTCAGCTGAGTTTGTGCAGCTCTGAGTTACAAATCCAGTTCTACCTCTCTTAATTTTCTGTCTCTTATCTTGGGGTGGGGTGGGTTTCCAAAGTCTCATGGACAAGAAAAAGCAAAACCTCTTGGTCCTTCCTCACGGACAGACTACTTATAGCTGAAAAAGACTCTCTTTGCCTATTTTGGGGATCAGATGGGACAGACTTAATGCAACTTTGAAAATTAAGCTGTGTGCAGTAAGTTTTCTTAACCAGCTGCATCTCTTGGTCACAGAGAAACAGGAACAAAACTTCCCCAGAAGAAAGCCCCTCTTTCTCTTTTCTTTTGCGCTCCTGTCCATGACATAGCTGAGGTATTTACAGCTCTCCCACACATACTGCCAGCATGGAAGGACCCATTTTATCTTAAAAAACTGATTTAAAACTGTGTAAGTCACTTATGAGTTACCAGTGCCTTATTAGAACAATTATACGTGAAGTATTTATAGTGCCTGAGCACTAATGTAGGTAACCTGGAATTTACACCAAAGTTATAGAAGTACAGCAGAGATTTCTGCCGAGGTTCCCCTGAGAAACGCGGGGGGATGAGGATGCAGTGCAGCGGAGCTGCTCAGGTCACTGCACATCGCCCATCAGCCCTGGTGGGATGGCTGTGGCGGGGTCGTTAATTGAGATTAAAAAGCAGAGAAGAGTTTTCCAGCAGGGAACAGAGGAGCAGGATGCAGCAGTTTGGCCTCTCTGTTATTTGGTCTTATAGATTTGGTGACTGATGAGTGAAATGCTTCTCACTTTGCTGCCTCCTGTTTTGCAGTCCCGTTCTTAACAGATTCACTATTGCTGCTAAAAGCAGGGGGTGGCTGCGCTGGCTGAGCCCCCCAGCCCTGGGAGCCCCCAGCTCCAGGAGCCCCCCCAGCCCCAGACCGGGCCACGATTCCCAAGCAGTGCAGAGGAAGTTTGTGGTGCTGCGCTGTGCCCCTTCCTGCAAGATCATGGAGCTGCCTCTCCTGGCACTATTAACGCCATAAACTCCCTCTTTAGGGGGAGAGAAAACACAGCACAGAGTAATATCGAACACTTCTTTATAGGGAAATATTGTGGGACGTTTGCTCCAGTGCTGCGTATATGAGCAAAGTGTCTCCTTGGGATAAGCATCACTGTGGATCATTGTATGTTTCGTAATTACAAAACCTCTTCAGCAGCAGTAAGATGCTTGCACAAGGGATTTCAATTGTCCTTTCGATAGTAAAATTGCCCAGAAAGAGGCTCCACATTAAGGTGATGAATGTTAATGCGCCTTGAAGAGGAAGAGCATTTCTGTGAGCAGTTTAGCCATTTTCACCACAGATTGACTCCTTCATTTTTTATTCAGTATTTTGATGGCCTGTTGAAATCAATAATGCTGCAGCCTTACTGGCTGGAATGGCAGCTTTCATATAATTAAAAAATTCAGAGTGAAACTGCCTAGAAGGATACCATGCAGAGGGTATCATTAGGCTCAGAGGGCCTGAGTCATGGAATCAATGGAATTTCCATTGATAATGCAACTTTTGATAGGGTTCCTAATGCATCTTATGTGATAATGGCACCTTTCTCCTGATAATTTTATGGTACTGTTAGAAAAACATCAGGGAAGTGAAAGTAAATACAAGCTAAAACAAAAGTTAAGCATTGCAAGAACTCTGACTGGAGACCATAAAGGAACAGAAAATTCATGGCAAGATCAGAACCACAGTAACTGCTCTAATTTCAAGAAAGCGTTGGCTTCCCATGGCTGAGGATAAACTTGGGATATTTTTCATCTAAAAATCAAGGGTGTAGTGAACTTACTTCATTTCAACCTAACAGACCTTTGGTTCTTTGGCTAAAGGACTTCCCCCTCTGTTAGCCGGGAAGTCATCAGGGTGTCTTCTTGCTGGAAGGGAGTTTCCAACTTTGGAGGCTTCCTTCATTCTGATGTTCTTGGTACTCAGTTGGTGGCTTGATCAGATGGCTTGATCCATCACCTTTCACACCTGGGATCCAAGCTGCTGCTGCTCAGGTCCTCTGAGCAATGTTTCCCTGAAAGTCAGAATTTCCTCTGGTGTGGTGGAGGGATGCAATACTTCCCAAGAGTAAAACCAATCTCTAAGAGAAAGAGACCAGCAAGAAACTGCTGCCAAGGCCAGGTCTTTAGTTGAAGGTGGGAGAAAATGAATGAAAACCAGAGATTTTCTGTTTCTTTCAACAGCCAATGTTCTTAAGTGCAAGGTTCATTACATATTGAACTTTTTAAGACTGGAAACCCCGCTGAGTCCAGCCGTGGCTTTTCATGACACACAGTTTCAGTGGGTGAACTGCAAGCTGCTTTCACTGGAGTTCCCAGCTCTTTCTTGACAGCTGTAGTTAAACTGATGAGCGTGAGGCTTACACCTGGGAAATTATGGATTAGTCTTGTTTGTAAGGAAGCAAATATAAATTAGTGTGTTTATGCTACTTTTAAAATGCTTTTAATGAGGAATCATTTGCTATTCAAAATTTCAGTCTATAATAATGCCATAACCCCGCTGAGCTGATTATCGTGTGCCTTGTTTAACATCATTCTTCAGATGGGAGATGAGGGCAAGCGGTTGTTTTGACTCCTTGTGTACATACTGGTATCTTCTGACTCTTCAACACAATGGGGCAAGATCCCCGCTTGACTGTGCTGTGGTTTTGTTTTGTTCTGTGTTGTAGATGGAACTGATCTGAGTCCCAGCAGGTCTCAGGAGCAGCCTCACCGTCCTCTCCAGTGACAAGGCCTGGGTCATCATGGCAGCGGGAGTAGCAGCGTGGTTGCCCTTTGCCAGGGCAGCCGCCATAGGATGGATGCCAGTGGCCAACTGTCCCATGCCACTGGCCCCAACGGAGAAAAACAAGCGGCAGGACGAGCTGATCATTCTCAACGTGAGCGGCAGGCGTTTCCAGACCTGGAGGACTACTCTGGAGAGGTACCCGGACACTCTCCTGGGCAGCACCGAGAAGGAGTTCTTCTTCAACGAAGACACTAAGGAGTACTTCTTTGACCGGGACCCTGAGGTCTTCAGGTGCATCTTAAATTTTTATAGAACTGGCAAGCTGCACTATCCCAGGTACGAGTGCATCTCTGCGTATGACGAAGAGCTTGCCTTCTACGGGATCCTCCCCGAAATCATTGGGGACTGCTGCTACGAAGAGTACAAAGACAGAAAGCGGGAAAACGCGGAGCGGCTGATGGATGACAACGACTCGGAAAACAACCAAGAAGGGTCCATGCCATCCCTGAGCTTCCGGCAGACCATGTGGCGAGCCTTCGAGAACCCCCACACCAGCACCTTAGCCTTAGTCTTTTACTACGTCACCGGTTTCTTTATTGCTGTCTCTGTGATCACTAATGTCGTGGAAACTGTCCCTTGCGGCACGGTGCCTGGAAACAAGGAGCTTCCATGTGGGGAAAGATACGCAGTGGCTTTCTTTTGCTTGGACACAGCTTGTGTGATGATTTTCACAGTTGAGTATCTGTTGAGACTCTTTGCGGCCCCAAGTCGCTACAGATTCATCAGAAGCGTGATGAGCATCATCGACGTGGTGGCCATCATGCCGTACTACATCGGCTTGGTGATGACCAACAACGAGGACGTCAGCGGAGCCTTTGTGACACTAAGGGTTTTCAGGGTTTTCAGGATTTTCAAGTTCTCTCGCCATTCCCAAGGCTTAAGAATCTTGGGCTACACTTTGAAGAGCTGTGCCTCCGAGCTTGGCTTTCTCCTCTTTTCCCTCACTATGGCAATCATCATCTTTGCAACTGTGATGTTTTATGCAGAGAAAGGGTCCTCGGCAAGCAAATTCACCAGTATTCCTGCTTCCTTTTGGTACACTATTGTCACCATGACAACACTGGGGTGAGTATTACTTTTTCTTTCACCGAGCAGCAGGCGAGCGTGTACGAGGCGCTCGCCTTCGGTTACTCCTCAGCGTTTTCCTGGGTGCATGCTCGGAAAGGGGCTGGATTCGTTAAGGGTTGATTGTTCTTTGCTTTACAACTTCTGCAGTTTGTGCTTGCGTGAGGTGGTGTAACACAGAAAGAGCACTTCCACCCACTTGACAAATGCTTGGCACGATGGTAAATGAGGCGGTGGAGTAGCAGGTCCCGTTTCGCACTCCTGCTGCAGCAGAGGGAAGTTAACATGAGTAAAAAGGCGCTGGCAGCCAGAGCGTGTCGTTTCTTCAGACATTCGTTCGAGCCGTAGACTTTACACGCGGTTGCTGATGTGTATTGTGTCTCTTTTCGCGATGTCGGTCGTTGTTTCTGCACTTGATGTGCCAGGAGCTATAAATGTGCTGAATTCAGATGGATACTGTGGGCTGCTGTACTGAAAATACTCGTTGATCTTGGGGACATGATCTGGTTTTTACTTAATTGAGCAGGATGTGGGCTTCTTGTCTGTGTTTAGTTGTGAGTTTAATAATGCTACGAGTGTGCTCTAGCACTTGAAGTACAATTTCCAACATTCCCAGGGACAGGAACAAAGAAAAAGGTATCAAAGCAAGGGGAATGTAGCCCAGAGGGCACTTTTGTCCCTTATTTTTCATTTCAATCTTACAGATGTTTCTACTGAGATTATAGATTTGCGCTTCTGTAGCTCTCAACTAAAACCTTTGTAAGCAGAATGCCCAAGCCCTCACCCTGACGGGGTTACGTAAAAACAGGCGCCACTGGCTGCTGCTTCCAGCGGTCACAAAGTTGTGACCCAATGCAATCTCGTAATTCCGCACAACAGAGCAAGATGCAAAGTTTACCCTTACCTTGCAAAGAGTTTTCCCACCGGGGAGTTCACGCAGTTTAATTTTCAGATGTAGACAATTCTCATTCTTGCAGTATGCTGACCACTTTTTCTCTAAACTGCTTTTGATTTTAAAACACTTCTCCATGCCTATTGTACATGAACAGGCTCACAGTAGCACTTTTAAATTATTAAAATCATAATTCAGCTGTCAGTAAGGCACAGAATCTGAGCATATGACAACGGCAAGTCTGAATTTCTTCATTAAATGAAAATGTAGAACATGTTTGTCATAGTCACCAAGAGATCTCTTTTTCCTCCTTTTTTAACACTGAAGCAAAGTTTGCAGGTTTGTGTGGCAGAAGCTAAGTCCTTACCCTGGAAAGAAGTCAGTGCTTGCTCAGAAGCCAAACCCAGGCTTTAGATCCCAGCACTCCCCCACCGTGCGGTTCAGTTTCCATGTCCTGACTGGTCCATACTGGTCAGTTCCCACCCTCCTGTCCCCACCATGGTATCTGAGCAGCCTCAGAGGGACACCTTCACATGTCCTCTGCACAAGGGAGAAATGTGTGAAAATTCGGGTTTATTGTCTTATTTATGTTTAATAATGCTGACACCCATTTCCTGCGCACACCCGCTCATGTACAGTAATGCTTGCACTGTTATGCCTTTGTGACGGGGAGGCTGAGGTCAAGGCAAGGCTCTGCATGGACTGGGAACAGCCCCGCAGTGACACACACGCAGGACGTGCTGTAGGACCACTGAGCCGCTCTCATCCCCCTGCCACCACTGCCTCTTCTTCCCCTTCCCTTCCCTTCCCAACGCATGGATGCACAAACCAGAGTGCTCCTGAGGACTGTAGAGTGTTCTCAATCTGTTGTAATCATGGAGATTACGGATGAATGAGTACCTTTAATGAGTTTACAAGAATTTTTAAAAATTACACATTTAAACACTGCTTTGTAAAAGTTTGTTGGAAAGAGTCCTATAAAATGCTAGCAAAGCCTTTAAGATAAATCTTCTAGTATTTGGGAGTTTTGTTGCAGGACCTTAATTAGAATAGGCTTCTCTAGCAAACAGCCCATCAGCTAAGCTTGGTGCCGTATCACGGACTTACAGAAACTCAGTACTAGCAGACCCCGAAGGGCCCCTGTGCTTCATGACACCCCCTGCCCATGGTGGTGCTCCCCTGGCACCCAGCACTTCCCCAGCCGAGCCGTCACCCCAAACCGCTCCACTGACTGGGCAGAGACACTGTTGCTGTGAGCCCTAAAACCCGAATTCCTGCCAGAGCAGCTCAGCCGGACCTCCTGGAGGGGCTGCCCAGGACAGCACTGGGGTCCTGTATTGGGGGTGCAGGGACGGCACCAGCGGTGCCAGCACCAGCCCTCGGCTCCACCACAGCCCGGACCCACGGCTTCCACTACGCTGCAGCACTGCAGGAGCTCCAAAAGCCAAAGTTTTGGCCCTGGGTCCTTCCTGCTGCGTGGTGGGGGTGGCTATCATCCCCTGGCCCCTTCATTTCCCTGTAAAACCTTGCAGTTTTGACAGACAGGCACTGCCACACAGTCTTGCACACACACCTCTGTTTGGAAGGACCTCGCTGCTAACGAGAGCCCTGGCAATTCCTCGTGCTCAGGCGCTGCCAGAGAAGCAGCCAAGGGCTCTGCCGCGCTTCCCAATGCATTGGGCTCTGTTAGGGGGTGCCAGTCCCTGCTCTCATCTCAGCAATGCTCAGAGCTTTTAGCTTTTATCAGCACCTTAATTATTCTCTGCCATTTGCCTTTAAAAATTCAGCCAGCATTGAGAACAAGATGTTACAAAGCACAATGGCTTTTAACTCCAATCTATACACACACATATTTTTTGTTTTGAACACTGAAACATTTAAATCCAGACAAGCAAACATTTCCCTGCCACTGGAATTCCACCACTGCTTGTGACAGAGTGGAACATGGATCACTTTGTTATTAAGACATTAAAAATTAGCTCCATTTATGTAAAAGTGAAAGTTTCTTACAACAAACAAACGAGGCCAGCATCAGGAAACCATTCACTCTCTTACGGTACTGTTCGGCTGCTGCTCTTATTCCAGACTCCTCAGTATCTTTAGGATACAACTGCATTTCCACATTGACCCATAAACGAAAAGCAATAAAAATGCATTTCTTCTTGGAGGTGAAACACTGCATAAAAAGCGTTAAGTGCTGCTTTAGGTGGGGTTACTGTGCAAATCAGTTTTGAGAAATCCAGGACAACTCGTGAGCTGCTCAGGTGGTAACAACTAATGGAGAGAGGTACAGCAGTTCTGGAATGGAAAACAAAGCAAAGGAATTAAATTATACTGACCCTGCATCTCTGATCCCTCTGCTCTGCTCATCAGCCCTGGTTTAACAGAGGCTGTTTTTAATTTAGCACGATTTAAATTTTGCTCAGGAGGTTTTATAATGAAAGCATTATTCTTGGGTGCATCTTAAATCAATCTGAATTACTGAAACAACTATTCAAAATTAATTCAAAAGCAGCTATCCAATTCATGCAGAAACATTTCTCTCGAGAGGCCAACAGCAACCCATCTTCCCTCTTATCCTTCTCTACAACACCAATACAATAAATGTTACCTTTGCCAGCCCCCTTTCTTTTTTCTGCAGGAGGTTTTGCCCCCTGGATCCTCATCACAGAAACATGGGAGCAGCACAGGAGCACAGTGCCGGTCCCCTCCGAACCACCCGTGCCCCTCTCTTGGTTTTTAGCTAACGCCATACACAATAGCCCCCGGTTTTACATCTCTATGGAGACACCTTGATTACCATTAATTTTGTTACCAGCACGTTGGTTTTATTTACTTTTAAATAGCATTTGGTGGTGGATGGGGCAGCCCCATGTCCCTCTGCCCATCAGCATCACCAACGCGGCCGCAGTACGAGACCTCTCTCACCACCAAACCCCACACCGTTCTTGCCCAGAGCGCATCTTTTTCTAAGCTTTTTATAGCTGTTTTCATTTCTCCTGACAACAGCAGTATGTTTCAGACTCCCGGGCAGTGTATGCGACCTGCAGCGTAGGCAGCAAATTGTAGTTGTGATCGCGTGAGTGCCACATCTGCCCGCAGCTGCATCCCAGGGCATCACAGCTGGGTCTTCCCCGCATGCCTATCCCCATCCCAACCACACAGCAGAGCAAATTGGGGCAGAAAAGGGTGAAAAACCTTCCCTGGAGGGGAAATCTTTGGGTTATTTGTGTCAAGAAGCCGGCAGCACCGCGGCCCAAGAGTAGAGGCTTTGATGGATTTTGTTCTGGCTGGAGCTCAGGGATGCGCTGTGTGATTTTCTGTTGCCTAACGAAGGCTGAGCTCCCGCAGCTCTGCACCCTCAGGGTGGTCCAAGGAGGATCTATCTTCTATCTGGCTGTCTCCCTTGCAATTTGCAAGAACATAATGGTTTCGAGACCACTATCCCTCTTTCGGATGCCGCTGCGCTGGTCAATGAGTTTGAAAGATTCACATCAGTGCACTTGGACAACACAGTCCTAGCTCTGTAATTCATTTAAGGAACCAGGCTAACGCTGGGAAGTCAATAAAACAGATGTACTGGCCTGGATATGTCAACAGCCTGATCTGGAGCAAGATCTGAAGCTCCTCACAGCGTTTATTTGCCGAGTGCTTTGAGAGCAGGGATTCGGGCGGGGGTGTGTGATGGTTTCAGTCCTGCTGGTACTCAGTGTGTCTGCACCACAGGGGTCAGGGAGTGAGAGAGGGAACTAACACCTCCAAAATCTTTGTTTTGCTTCTTTCTCGTGCTTTTTATTGGTATACAGTTATGAGTGGGAAAGGGGATGAAGTTTAGGTAGCGAAGTCACAGAATGACAGAATTACTGAGGCTGGAAAAGACCTCTGAGACCATCAGGTCCAGCCCATGACCTAACACCACCACACTGGCCAGACCATGGCACTAAGTGCCACATCCAGCCTTGCCTTCAGCACCTCCAGGGATGGTGACTCCACCACCTCCCTGGGCAGTCCATTCCAGTGCCTGATCACCCTCTCCATGAAAAAGTGCTTTCTGATGTCCAGCCTAAATAGCACATGGAATATTGCTGTTAAACTGCTGAGGCCGAGCTAGCGTGAGCGTGGACCACACTCCTCAAAGCCCCTATGTCACTGCTCCCATGCAGCAACACCGCTCAGGCTGGTGTAACCTTCATCCATCCTCCTTCATGCAAACCACGAGGAGTTTGCAAAGTAAGGAAAACAATAAATCGTCTCTGGAGCGCTGCCATTCCCGGCCTCTCCGCAACGACTGCTGCTTGGCCCAGTAACCACGCAGCGCGCGTCAGCGCTTCAGGAACTGCCGCTACACTGCACCAGGAAAACTGCTTTAATAGAAACGCTACTTTGCATATTTAACAGCATCGATGGAAAGATGGATGGGGTGTGGGATATTTGTAAAGCAAGGCACTAAAATTTCATCGCTCCCACCATTTCCCACACAGTCAACAACTCCCCTGTCCACAGGCCAAAGTGCTGCTTGAATTTAATACACCCCAGGTCCCCTCAGAGAGCGAACCGATGGAGCTACACAAAGAAGCCATTTTCTGGAGCTTTCATTCTCTTGACTCCAGCTTCATCTTAGGCGAAATGTGTATCAATTTTCTGCTCCTAATGGATTTACAGATATTGTGTGCGAAATGTCTCTGTATCAGGAGCTACAGATGGAACCTTTTCCCTTCGCTATCTTGACGTAAAACTCAGGCAAGGATCTAATTTTTGAGCTATTCGTATTCACCAGAACCCCAGAAGTATTAAAACACTTTTATTCATTCTCAGAGCCAGAAGAATTCACTGGATTTTTCTGTCTCTTAAAAAAAATAAATAAACGTATCTGTCCTTAGGCCTAATGGGGCTTTAGATCTTTGTAGTGATTGCACGTGCGTGCAAGCACCCCATTCTCAAGACAAAATAACTTTCCTTTGAGGTAAACTCGTGCGAGAAGTGAATTATTTTGAAAAAGGCTTAGTAACGGTACTGGCTAAAATTATAACATGACTGCTAAATTTACCAATGGAAGCCTTGGCAGAGACGCATCTATAGCAACTGATTTAAGACATTTTTCTAAGCTCCTCTTCCTTTTTTTTTCCCGTTTCTTTCTAGCCTGCATGACAGTAAGTGCCTGAGAAACATAGATTAAAGATAACGTTGTGTTTTCATTGGAGATGAAGGGGAGTGATTGGCTTGCTGACTGCATCCCAGCTATTTTTAGTCTCGCAAAATGATAATTTCGTAACAGCGCTGACCCAGTAAAAGCAATTAGTTTACAGAGATCAGCTGAAAATAGGGGACTGAGTAGCCACGGCCAGTGGGAAAGCAGGGAAAGGGGAGGTGGAGCTGAAGCCCCTGAACAAATCAGCCCAAACCAATGACATCTCCTCCAGTGCAGCCGGGATCAGTGCTGGGGGATTGCGCAGCACAGAGGGAGCTTCTGAGCCTCCCGCCCCCAGTGAATCCTCTGCCCGCAGCTCCCCCTCCTACGGCATCCACACATCCCATCCCAGCCTTCCCACCTGGCTGGGATTTGGCATGGGACGCTTAAATATGAAACCAAACTCCTGCCCCACTTTCGTATTAGGAAAACATTCTTATTCTGTTTCTTAAGGGGTCTGTGCAGTTAGGGTGGTGAAGCCAGAGTGTGGGAGTACCCGTGACCAAAACCAGCTCATTTCTAGGCCGTAGAGGAGCATCCCAGGACACTGCAGTGGGACCACCTCGTTAAAACAAAAAACAACCAACCAGCTAAAAAAAACACCCCAAAAATAGCTACAAAAAGAGTAAGATAAACAGAGAAACTTTTTCTCAGCACCAGCCAGTGTCCCTCCCTGCCACCCATCTCACCACAGCCAGACCCCAGCCCCTCGGTGCACGTTAACGCTGTTACCCGTGTAATTCAGCGTGGTTTCAGGGGTAGCCATGTGCTATGGACAGTTAATGCAGGCCGTATCTTCCACCCTCCCCACCAGCACACGGGACCAGAGCCATCAGTGCGTTACCAGAGGCCACAGGCTCTCGTTGCATCGACATCCAGCACATAAATTTTGTTTCTGTCCAATCCCACCGCATCCCCTGTGGATTTCTAGGGATTTTCCCCCTGCTGTGGGCTGTTTCTCCCGCAGATTGGGAAGTCAGGCAGGGCTCGGCCAAGCTGTACCTGTTCCTGGACAGGCACCGCTGCAGAAACAGATTGTGCCTCTTTAACTATTTACCACTGCTACATTAGAGCACGCTCAAGGGCTGTAATTCACCTCTTAAAGTTACAAGTAAGTCTGGAAGAGTTATTTTAAAATCAATATCTAGCAGAATGCCATTGTTCCAACATTAAAACCTGCTGGGAAATTACTGGGAGGCATGTAGCAAGTCAAATCACTGCCTGCCAGAGAGGAAACAATTCATTACTCCTGTAAGAGGTGCGAGGCTTTACTGGCTGTTCCTTCTGGTTCGCGGCCTCGGCAATGACGCTGGAGCATCTGGCTCTTTCTTTCCCCATTCTTTTGTGATTTCACTCTTTTATTCTGGCTCTACATTGAGGGTTCTTCCCTACTTTGTGCACGGGGCCGTGAGGGGCTTGGGGACAGGCGCTGCGATGGCATTGTCACCGAGCAGGAATTGTCCCTCACCTCTAACAGCATCTGCGACAACAACAGAACCAAAGCGGCAGCCACTCAGAGCCATTTTCGGCACCGCGCGGGTTGAGAAGAGCCATCGAGCAGATCGCCTGGGGAAGCCTCCTGCTTTCATCTCGGCCTGCCATCTGCGGCAACATTAAAACACAGATCAGCCCTAGCTTTTTGCCTTCAGGACTTTGCGAAATTTGGCTGATGCACGTCCCCAGAAAGCTCTTGAGAGGGTTGGTTTGCTTCTGAGGAGAGTGGTCCTGCAGAGCCAGGGCCCCTGGTGCAGAGGTCTCAGTGCACCCATGCCGGGGAGCCAGCTAAAACAAGGGCACATAATCCAAATAATAATTCTTACACATGGAGGGAAGCAGCCGCTGTTACTGAAGGTGCTTAGCACCAACAAACCTCACCTGGCACCCAAAAACGTTGCCCCACCTGCCCTGCTGCAGGCATTCACTGTTAACAGCTCCTGTGAACCAACCACCACATCCTCAGCGCTGCGAAGTGCCCTCAGCTTTTCATTACGGGTAATTATTTTTTCACGTGCTTATTGCTTCATTCTTTCTGTACCGGCACTCCCCTTTGCCATTTCAAGACACAAACTGCTGCTGTTTTTCTCGTCTTGCCTGTAGACACGGGGTTTCACATCAGATGTGAAAACAGCAGATGATAAAATCTTGAGTCACTTTCAGCCTTTAATATTTATGTGCACAGCCTTGAGAAAACAAGATTTCACCTCACAACCACACAGCCCCTTCATTTCTTCTCTGTGTTAAGGAAAACACTTCTTATTCTTATTTAAGGATGCTTATTTTATCAGGCAGTTGCCACAATCCTCACTTCCATGTCTGTTTGCTCTACACGCACTTTTGGGGTGACATTTGAAGACAACATGTCATCAACAGTACACGCCTTTCTCTATATTTGTATGACCTGGAGCACAGGGAACCATCCTCCTTAAATATTAATTACAGTCACTATGATAAGAGCAAAAATAGCACTTTATTTTTCAGCTGAAAAGGACAGTGTAAGCCAGCTCCTCCTGCACCCTAATGCCTTCTCCTAGAGGCACCCACACCTGTGTCTGGGTTGGGAGCAGGACCAAGCTCCATCGCCCGCTCCTCACTCCATTTCAGTGCTCAGTGCCCAGGGCTCAGAGGATGCAAACCCCATTTCTGGGGACCAGGTTAGGACTGGTCCAAAACTGATCCTCCCTGGGGCGCGTACAGTCAGGATGGTCGGTGCTGCTGAGCCACACGCCTGCTAACGCAGATGAAACTTGTTCTTTCCCTGCAATTAATTTCAGGACTCATTCTCAATTTTAATCCTACTTTAGTATCTTTGGAGGTCTGCATACTTTCTTGGCCTTTTTTCATCAATATTAAACCAAGAAAAGCTCCGATTGCTTCTTTCTGCCTCTTAGAGGGAAGACAGGAGTGGGCTGCTGTGGGTTTAACAGACTCTAGCACCGCCGTTACTCCACTGCTCGAGAGCCTTTTTCTAGTAATCAGTGTCTGAAATGAGTGGAAACGGGACTTAAATTTACCACTGTGAGCATGAATCAATGAAGCATTATTGCCAACACACATCCTTCACTGTCACCCGTCTCAGTTACGCTGCTGGTTCAGGCAGATTTAAAACCCTGTCTCCCACCCAGGTTTGCACCCGTGAGAGATCCTTTTTACCAGCCTCGCTCTCTGATCTCTGCATAATTAACCAAAATACGAACTCCCAAGCTTCTGCCGTGCTTTAAAGCGTCCTGCAAGACCCCTGCACGGTGCACAGATGGGCCATCACGGCCAGCTCGCAGGAGGCAATCACAACTCTTGCTCGGTGCCTCTTTCATTTTCCTGCCCACTTGCATCTGCCCGAGCGTCTGCTCCTCCACAGGAGCATCCACCGCTCACCGGGACGAGGCGGCTGAGTCAGACACCGCTCCATGCATCCAATGAGCGAGCATCATCCACCAGCCTTGGCTCCCTCCATGCAAGAGACTTTGGCCCTGTCAGGTATTTTTCTGCGACTGAGGAATGGCAGGGCAGGTTAATGAATAGAAACGTTCATTCAGCGAGAGAGCCGCTGAATGGAAATACGCAGAACAGAGGAAATTAGGTAAAAGTGGTCTCTCTTTCCAAGGGTCAAAATGAGCAGCAAGCTGGGCTGAAGGGATACAAGATTTTGGGCTGCAGAGGGCTGAGCAGGATGAATTCCAGCACTAATGAGCTTAGTGAATAAGCTCATTACCTAACGAGCTCTATTGAACAAGCTAGATTTCCAGCCTAGGGAGAACCTCCTGAACAGATAAAACATAGGTAAACAGCTCCATCAGTTCACACATAGCAGCCACATCCGAAGCTCAAGAGCAAAGTCACCATCGTGTCAGATCCCTTCTCGAGGTGTGGGTGTCGGGATGGGTCAGGGAAGCAAAAAACAGCTTTTTTCCAGTTTTGACCCTTCTTTACAAATCCTGGTACAAACATGGGTGCACATCAGCAGGACTTGTTAAAACACTCATGTCCTAATGACTTTCATTGGCACTAACACGTTCGACCCTCCATGTAGGACCCCACATTGCTGCTGTAGGCAACCTCCAGAGCTCCTTTCTGAGCAAAATTATCCTGTGATTCTATGAACAAATGCTCTGCAACGGCTCTGAATGTTTGCAGCCTGGGAAGGTGTCAGATCAAATGCCAGTTTGGATCAGATCAGATCAGATGCCAATGTACAGATCCTGCCAAACGGCCCAAAGGAAATCTCAGCGTTGTTTAAACTGCTCAGCTCCCAGAGTTGTGCCACCCTCAAACACCGCCACTGCTCATCCTTTGTCTGTTCTCATCTCAGCAGCTAAAAAAACATCTGAAAAGGGAAGGGAAATGTCTGAACCTTGCAGTAAAACATAACTGCTGATTTGGGGGGAGACAAAGATTCTTAGGAGAAATCAGGTGTTCAGTCTGTAACAATTTATCTATTTAAACCTATGCATGCTTGCCCTCAGGTGCACATCCCGGGTAAATGAACATGCGCACGGTACAGGTCAGTTCATATTCACATGATGGCAGCATGAAAGCCTGGCACCAACCGTCCTGCGAACTGAAAATGGATTTCAGCAGCTTCTCTGATTCACTTTCTGTCAGCAGCGGAGGCGGCTGCGGCTGCCTTGTTAGCGGTGTCCAGGGGGTTCGTTTGTGGCGGAGCACATCAACCCCGACTCGGGCGATCTGCGGCTCCGCGCGTCCTCCAGGGCTGCTCCGCTGACAGCTCTGACAGCCCCTTAAAATTACCTCTATGTACATAATTGTTAATGGCTCTGCCTACTCTGATCCCAGTGCGTATGGGGAGTAACTTCATTACAGTCAGTGAGTCACACCAGTGAAAAACGAGCGTCACCGGCAGCTAAACTGGGCTCTGTGGGTTTGAATAGGTCGGGATGTGGTTGGGGAGACATGTTATGCACGGCTGTTCTGGGGAAATCATCACGGCAAGAGATGCCTCCTGGGGCCAGGTCCTGCACACCGCAGCTCATCTCTCACATCCACCAGTGCTTTCCTTGGATATCCCATGAAAAGCGGCAATTTCCTGCTCGCAGTGCAACGTGCACAATGGTTGAGGGACTTAAGAAACTGTTGGGTAGAGTTTGTGTGCAGCCACTAACGTCTGCTTCCCTGGCAATACCAAAACAGAGTGGGCAGACAGCACATCTACCACCTATAGCGCTTGACTATACAGTAAATTAAATACACCCATTAAATCACCACAAACTGAGAGAAAGGGGATTTATCTGAACATCTGTGCACACTGAATACTTTATCTGCAATGTGAAATACTTATGATGAAAACTGGTGACTAAAAGCAAGTCAGACAAGGATTTAGGGAATTTTGTAGAAAATAAGCACCACTAATGCGTCCTGCATGTGGAGCAGCGATTTCACAAATGAATGCTGATAGTTTTAGTGCAAGCCAGTGAAGGAGCAGGAGTTACCTGGCAGTGCCAGCTGAGTATCCCCAGCAGAAGTGGGCAGAGAGCTCTCCTTTACCTTGAGGTGTCCCATTTAATGGATTACCCTTAGCTCGCGCTCAGCCTGGACTGCACAGAGATCCGCCTCTTTCCCCAAAGGTCGGCATCACATTTGACGCAGGATACCATAAAACACGGCATAGGAGTAGGGTGTCATGTCCTGCATTTCTGGACAATGTTTCTCCTACAGGAGCTGTCACCGTGGCTAGCATAACGGGCTTCCCAAGGCCAAATGTGATTGCCAAGGGAGAAGGTGCAGGGGTTTGGAGACACCATTTCCCTCATCCAGTCCAATCACCGGGGAAAGATATAAATGAAAGCACAGCAGCATCTCTGCTGCTGCGCAAGCTCTTGCTGTGACTCAGGACAAAAAACTTCACACGAGCACGGTAAATTACGGCAAATTTGTGCAAGACAGGCACCATCCCCACCTCAGCTGAAAGGGCAGAGCGGGGTGACCGGGCAGCGTGTGTCAGTGAGCAGCTCAAACGGCTTCCTCCCAAATGTGCAATGCAATCTAAATAAAATATCAAAGAACTCGATCTCCCCTCACAGATAAAAGGAGAGAATGGTGAAAAAAATCACACAGAATTTTAGATGATAGAATAAAAGATGTTCTATAGGTCTGCGTTTTCCTGCTTCATAGGGAAAGAATTTAGCAAATCACAAGCAGAAGTTGTTTCCTTCCCAGACGCTGATTTATTATTTAATACTAAAATACTATAAATAACAAATCTGCAGAGTCATCTCGCCAAGAAACGCATGCACGCGTGTACAGAAACACATCTGACCAGCTGCTGGGCTCATCCCGTGCCCGCAGGTCTTTCTGTCACTGTCCTGGCCTCTCCTCACATTAAATCTTATAAGCCTGTAATTTATCTGTTTTAATAGATTATAGCTGTACGTTTTGCCAGAAGAAAAACCAGCTCATCTTGCACCATGCAGTACTCTGAGCGTGTCTCAGGCTGTTGGGCGTTCTTCAGGATTTTACTGTATTTTTACCGTACTTTGTGACAAGCACTGCCACGCTGTATGTAAAATGTTAAACAGCAGCAAAATCCATCCATATAAGTTACAATATAATGTAAGGTTCTGAGCTTTTACTATATAATCAATTTTAAAGTACTCTTGGATATGCTGTTCTACAGTAAAATTAGATTTTGAGCAAAACCTGGCCTACAAAATATAGCCCAAATCCGTAGCATAACAGCACGGAATCACAGGAGTCAGTTTGCCATCTAAGATGCAATGCATCCTGTAGATCTTTTTTTCCACTTATCTTCAAAATGCAATTTTCTCTCCCACTCTGTTGAAGACCAGGTTAAATCAATAAACTAAAAATAGCCTTGTAATATTAATCTTGTAGCAAAAGACGAACGTCGCTTCTAGTCAGTGGCTGTAAAAGTGATAAACCCAGAGCAGATTTCACCGAAACACGCAGGTCTTTGTCCTTGTACATCGCTCCTTGACTTTGAGTAAGCCACTGAGCCCCACTGATGCCAGACCCTCAGTCACAACCACATCTCCAAATACAGAATAGTGATTTTAAGTGGCATTCAATGCATTTTCATCCATTTCAGAGGAATTTCTAGAGCGATCATATCCTTGGCCATAACCCTGCGTGCATCCAGCTGGGAGTAAATCAGATTGAGTGGGTACAAAAAAGAGGATTATGTGTAAGATGTGAAAAGCAATCACACCACTGTATATGATAAAACATAACCATCAAATGAAACATTGAAGGCCTAAATGATTGGGCATTGATGCAAAGTGATTTTTAAATGTGACCATTCAGATATGGGAGAAAATAATGTTACCCTTGCAAAAAACCAGCATTGAGTGGTAGAAAAAAAAACCCAGCGCAGAAAAGGCAGCCCCGAGGAAAGACACGGCAGAAACGCATCTCTGCTCTGCCCAGCAAAGCCCGTCATTTCCAAACTGTTTTCTTTTCTCAGTGTTCAAACTTTTACATAATTCAAGAGCTCGGTGTGTGCTGGTAGGGCTGCGTCTGAGGAGCTGCAGCAGAGACTGCGCTCCCACAGCAGAAATACAACGGGACTTCGGTATATTTTCATTTCTCAAAAGTATAACATATGTGGAGTTTACAATAAAATTATCTAATTTTTTTAGTGCAGACACATCAAAAATTGCTCTTTATTTGCTGACATACTCAGCTAAGGTTCATCTAAGACCGGTCAGGAGGAACTCAGTCCCTTTTGGAGCTGTGTGTGCCGGGCAGTGCTTTTCTAGTCTGTGTCCAGGCCAATGTAACTGCACCACCTGAATCCTGCCCTTAATTACACACATGAAACACGTCAAGCACCACGAGGAGCGGTAGGAAATGAAGTCTAAAATGTCAGAGATAAGGCTGAAGGAGAGTGTCTGCAGGTGTCAGGCCCAGTCTCCTCCCTTCTCACCCTGTGCCCCCAGATCAGTGCAGGACCCCACGTCTGACAGCGATGTGGGAGCATCTGAGAGCCAAGTGATATCGGCTTTGTGCCCGCTGTGAGTAATGGCCTTTGTCAGGAATGATCTATGGAAAAACGAGGCACTGCTCAGGGCTGGCTTTCAGACACACTCGACAGTTGCTACCACATTACCGGGGCTGGGGGTCTCAGCAAGGTGGGGGAGTGGAGGGCAGGACACACGGATCCACATAGCAAAGCTGCCGGTCACCACGCTGCCACCATGGACACGGGGCAGGGGACACAGTAAGAGCAGAAGGGTTCAGTGTAAATTGCTGCTTTCTTTCCCAAAAGCCGTTTTCTGCTGTGACAACAGGGACCATCCCTGTGCCCATCCATCCTATCCGCAGCACAAAGCTGCCTCGCAGGGAGGGCACAGGCGAAGACCACTCCTCTTGTGTCCCACGCTGATTTGTTCATGCCAGTCCAAGCTCAGGGGTTAATTACAGCCTAAGAGATGCTTCCTTAACGACCCAGGGGAGCAAAGAGCTGCTTAGGGCCAGCTACTTCAGCTGCCGCTGCTTTCCCCATGTTACACACCCTTCCAAAATGTCACTGTTTTTCTCCCATCTGCGTCACGCTCCGCTCTTCTCTCCCTTACCAGCGCAGTGATTTAGCCCTTGTGTTCAGGGCCTGTTTTGAGGAGAGGGAGGTGCCTGTGCTTGGCCGCGGGGGTGACCCCAGCACAAAGCTGTCTCAGCTCCATGGCTGCGGCGGTTGTAGCGCGGCTGTGACCCCGCGACGGCTGTGCCGAGCCAACAGCTGGTGTCGGAGATGATCTCGGTGACGTGAGATGATTTCCGAGAGTAATGTTCTCCCAGCTTGCTATTGACACATGGGACGGGTAAATGAGATTTACTTTGGCATCTCATTCACTTCTCAATCCATCTTCTCTAGTACTTTTCTTTTCTCCCCTCCAGCCTGTACACGGAAAGGTCAATCAGTTTAATTACAGATGTTAGACACGTCCGTGCCATTTGCAGATCTGCTAAGTCTGCTCAGGCAACTGGAACTTTGCTGTGCACTCCTACTGCTTTTTGCCCTGAATATAATAGCAACAGGTTTCCTATTGCAGCAAAGAAACCTCCCCATGTGGTCACTGGGCTGATAACAAAGCAATAAATAACTGAGGAGCGGTGAGTTTTAGTGACATTTCTGCTTCACCAAGGCTGTCAGAATATGGTACAAATATTTATTAAAGTTCACCACCTTCCTAAATAAACATTGACATCTCCATCTTACAGACGTAAAACCCAAGTCAGCCAACAACTGAACTCCCCCACAAATCATCCAATAACGCGTTCCCTGCTCCTGTTTGGGGCAGCAGCACACCTGGAGCAGGGGAACCTCAGACCATCCCCTGCACCAGCATAGCGACAGCGCAGCCGTCTGAAGGTGGCTGTGACCAAATTATTCTGTTCTTTAAAGGCCCTGGTATCCACACAGGGTGACCAGAGTGGGTCACCCACCGCAGACAGAGCAGGGCTGGCGCTGATGTTTCTGCTCTGTTCAGAGCCAGCCCAGCGCTTCCCCACCTGTGCTTTTCCTGCCCATCACCAACATCACACAGAGAGGACCCTGCTGACGAAGCAGAAGTTTCCATACCTATCACTTCTCTCTGCATCACGGCTGTCTGGCACTCCCACGCTCCAGACCCTTTGAAAAGCAGCGGCACAAATCCATTAAGGGGCTGTAAGTTGCCCCCGAGACCAGCGTGTTGTTTCTGTCCCTTTAGAGAAACCCACAAAATTCGGCAGGGGACAAAGCAAACTCACAAATACATCAACACGCAGCGGCTGCCTCAGTCTTGGGAAATGCGTTCCAGGAACTTGTACTGCAGAACAAACTTAGCTTTGAAATACAGGACACTTTACAAGTTTTAATTGCATCCTAACCTTTCATTAATTGGGCTTTATGCAGTGAGCAACATCGCAATAAAAGGTCTGCAACCTCCACGCAGAATGCAAATGGGCCACGATCAGGGAGAGCGCCCGAGCGTGCGGGGCTGGACTCATCCAGAACAACAGAGACTTCCTAATTACCCCGAGGCCTTTCCTGCACTGGGATTAGTCTCAAAACAAGCAACATCTGAGAAGTATTCCCCACATACCACAAATTTTGGCATTCTCTCAGAGAGGTGCACAGCAGCTCAAGAAAGCAATGGCTTTCAGCAGCTCTGAAAAGTCACATTTTAAATTTATTTCCATAATAATGAGTTGGGCGAACAATTTTGCCAGAAAGATTTATTTGCCTACCTCACATTTATGTTTTCATGTCGTTTCTGAACTTCCCATAAACAACAGCTTTTACAGCTAATAAAAGTAATAATCCCAAGGGCAGTAACTGGTTATGGCTTGGGCTACGTGTGTGGCCTGCATCTGTGCACAGCACCCATGGGACTGATCCTGAGGGATGCTCGGCACTGCCCCTGGGGGATGCTCAGCACCTCCCTGGCCATGCCCATGGCTCCCCTGGCCCCCCACGATGTGCCGGACCCACAGGATCTGGCCAGAAAGTGGGAGCTTGAGACACACAGACCCTATTTTTGGGGAGAGAAGCACAAGCTGGAAATTTTACTCCTGAATTTCAAGGTCAAGGCTCTCAAAGGCTCCGGGAGAGCCCAGCTCTCTAGGGTAGCTTTGAAGCCTCGTCCCATGACCCTCCCCAAAACGTGACTCTGGCACCTGGCTGGTGAGGGCTGTGCGGGGATCTGCAGCACCTGCGGCCTCTTCCCACAGCGACCGCGCTGGAAAAGGTTCCCAGCAGAAAGTTGCTGTCTCTTGGGGATGGCGATGCCGTTTATTCTAATTCTTGTTGACATTTCATTTCACACGCTATTAAATGAACCCCTTCAGAAGGGTGAAACAGGAATTTGCTTTAGAAGAGAGAAAAAATAATGTATGCTTTAGGACAAAACAAGCTGATGATTTATTTTCTTGATAGTGACCATGTGGGGTGTGAAGCGCCCAGGCAGCTGTGCCCAGCCCTGCTCTGCCGTACGTGATACCATACTCGGGGACCATGGCAGGGAGGGAAGTCACATAACACTACGTACTTCTATAATTATTATTATTACTACTACTACTACTACTACTATTACTATTATTAAATTTATTATTATTGTTATTATTAAAGTTACTATTATTATTATGGCCTATGACCATACCACTCTGAGAATGCCCAATCTTGTCTGATCTCGGAAGCTAGGCAGGGTCAGGCCTGGTTAGTACTTGGGTGGGAGACCGTGTGGGAATACTGGGTGCTGTAGGCTTTTAGGCCAACGGTATGAAGTTTAACAAGAGCAAGTGCAGGGTCCTACTCTTCGGCCACAATAACCCCATGCAGCGCTACAGACTGGGGGAAGAGTGGCTGGCGAGCGGCCCAGCAGAGAGGGACCTGGCAGTGCTGGTTGACAGTGACTGAACGTGAGCCAGCAGTGTGCCCAGGTGGCCCCAAGGCCAATGGCATCCTGGCCTGGATCAGGAATAGTGTGGCCAGCAGGAGCAGGAATTCTCCCTTTGTACTCAGCACTGGTGAGGCCTCACCTCGAGTGCTGTGTACAGCTCTGGGCCCTTCACTTCAAGAAGGATCTGGAGGTGCTGGAGCAGGTCCAGAGGAGAACAACGAGGCTGGAAAAGGGACCAGAGGAAAAATCTTATAATGAGAGGC